>NC_143018.1:43412365-43608391 GCF_055824585.1 Amblyomma mixtum
ATGTAATGTCCGTTATGGACATTTGAAAGGAAAAAATTCGGCACACTCACTCAAGACTGCTTACGTTGTGAGAATCAGAAGACACTTAAATTCCGAGTCATGCAACGAATGACTGAGACATGAGCCAAGAATGAAAACGAGGCATATGCATGCTCTGCACAAACTCCAAACACCTTACCTTACGTTATTGTGAAGTGCTGAGTCATACGCTACGTCGCAAATATACAGTGCTGAGTCATGTGTCATGACTATGACCACGCATACTCTGCACAAAATCGAGACACCTTACCTTACGTTACTTGTAAAGTTCTGAGCCATGATACAGTCCAGAAGTGCTGAGTCAAATGATGCAGAATGAGTATGAGCGATGACTTTGACTATGAGTTATGACCGTTACAGCTCGTAGTGCGTTACGTTTCGTTATTCATGTCTACACATGTTCACTTACATGTGTTACGACATTGTACACCGGCGTTCTGACATGCTCCGAATTCCGTGCCATAGACAGCGGACGTCGGCTTTTTGGGCTAATGGGGAATATAATGCTTTCACATTAATAATTAGACCCTGGAAATATACGGACCCGGTTCAAATGCGTCACATTTCTCGGAACACTGCAACCCGGGGGTGCGTCCCAACGCGCTGGCCTCACCTGTAGTCTTTCAGGCACTCGGCCTCCCGCGCCACTCCTTCCACTGTCTGCAGCACCCAAGACCTCGTCTTGATTCTCCAACGGAGGGCTCTGTGAGAAAGAGGCGCCCTTTCCCGACAGCTGCAACTTTGCTGGTTGCTTGAGCTCCCCATGCTGCAGCTTTCCATGTCTGCCAGCACCTTCAGTGCCCACAGCTTCCTCTGCTCCAGGCTGGGACGAAGCACCCAAGCGTGCGGCCTTCGAAGCAACGGGCAGGGATCGCGAACTCGCTTTAGACTTTTCGGAGTCTTTGCGCTGCTCATGTGGACTTTTTGTCTTCGCTCTCTCAGTGCGCTTGGAGTTCGGTCTGTCCTTGTCCCCTGGGTCCCGTTCCGGAAGCTCTGCCGGTTCTCGGAGCGCTACTGGATTTTGAGGTATGGCGGACTTCTGTGCGCCGGCAGCTTCGGTTTGTTTGGATCGGTCCGTCTTGTGTTGACTATTTGCGGAGAATTTCTTAGACGCTGTTTGCTCTTCATTGGAAGGTGCAAGCAAACGTTCATCACCAGCAGAAGGCGACGCTCCTGCAGACTGTGCCCCGGTGCCCTTCGCGTCGGCAGCGTGTCCTCTTCGTGGCTTTGCCCGTTTCTCTCCCTTGCCTTGCTTCTGCGTTGTGGTGGGTCCGCTCCTTCCGGCGGCCTCGATTTGCTCCTTCTCTCCTGATGGCTTCCTCTCTGGACCCGGCTGCTCAGTCGCTGCGGTCGTTTTCGTGAGTGACAGTTTCTTTTCTTTTGAACACTCACTGACAACAGCCTTCGCAGGTAAAGACTTCCTTTTTGTGCTTCCGCTTGATTTTCGCTGTTCTTCTAGGCTGGGAGGGAATTTATCTTCTTTTGGACACCCACTGACAACAGCCTCCGCTGGTGGAGACTTCCTTTTTGTGCTTCCGCTTGATTTTCGGTGTTCTTCTGAAGTGGGAGGGATCGGCCTGCCTGCAATGTCTAGAAAGTGAAAACATGCAGGTATCTTCGGTTGCTAATACAGCGCTCCGTGATAAGCTCTGACGCTTTGCCTCTCAACGAATCAGATGGCGTGAGTTTATCGTTATAGAGCTACAAATTGTTCGATAAATTAGCACCTGCACGTTTTTTTTTATTCTACGGGCAGAACGAATGCCCCGATGTTTTTGTTGCAAGCCATTTAGCTGAAATTGACAATACGGTTAGTACTACGTAACGCGAAATTCAGGGACAGATTTGAACGTATTTGTAAGGTAGTTAACGTAGTGAAGTATTTCTAAGGTAGTGAAGTATATTTTACGGCGCGTTGAGGTAGAGGTATGAGAGCCACTTCATATCGGTATAATTCTAGAACGCAATTTTTAGCTTTGCCCGCATACTCGCTTTTCGAATAGCTGCCCTCTACAGTCCACCGCTCTAGGCGCGCGACGCCACTCATTACCTTCTAGGGCGGCGCGTTTCGCAGCAGCTACCGCAGATTTACCGCGCTACGCTCGCACGCTCTCGCCTTAGCCTTTAATCCTCATCGTTGTCGACAGAAGGTTGTCAGCAGATGGTTGTCGGAAGAGGTGTCACGCTTCTTCTACTCAGACCAGAAAAAAAAAATCTTCGTGCACGACGGGATTCGAACCACCATCCTTCGGTTCCGCAGCCGAGCGTGCTGATGGCTACGCTGCTTCCTTTTTTTTTTCTTTATTACCGGCTACGCTGCTTCCTGCCAACGCGTATGTAGTTCTTCTTGTCTAGGACGCTGGAGAGTGTTTGCAGAAAAGCGTCGAATCAGACGGATGCCTCCCAGACGCCCTCCAGTGTCTCCAGCATTTAGGATTCACAGACAATTGTGTACTTAATTAACACCTTAACCACACATCAGTGACACAAGCACCAACAGCGCGCTACAGGATTTCGCCTCACCGCACTTTAGGTCAACAAAGTGCCTGCCTAAGTAAAGAATGACCAATTCTGCATATATGAGCATTAATTCACTAAAGATATCACGTCATACCCTTAAGGCGGGGCTAAAGTGTTCTGTCCAATTATAAACACCTGCTTTCGCACGTCTACTCCGTTTAACTGCTTAAACCCCTGAAACTTTTTGCTGCTCATCTTCAAGATTCAATATCGGTGAATCGCTGGATTCACTTGGCTGAGGTAAGTTGCCACACTTACCATGCGGATCTTCAAGAAGGCCCATTATTTCGTGAAGCTGACCCCAGCCTGAGCTGCCGGAGTGCTGGGCGAAAGAGTACTTCTTGCTCGTCGATGCTTCTGACGCTCCCGGTCCATGCGCCGTGAGCTGGGGAAGCGGAGTGGTGCCGCCATGACCTCTTCCCATGGCCTGCTTCGACAACGCCTGGCCGTCAGTGTGGTCTGCAGAGGTTGCGGGAAGCCCCGAAGCGGGGTCTCCTGGGCGTCGCTGCTCCATCGGCGCTTCTCTGATCAGCCTGATCTGCTCTCCTTCTTGGTCTTCTTCTATGCGCGGCTCGTGCTTCGTGTTCTTCATGCCACGAGCCTAACTGGCAGCCAAGCCCCCGCAGTGGTTTCGCGCCGTTATCTCCTTGATATCAACAACAACAAATCCGTTATTCGTTTTCCGATAAAGAAAGCCTCTCGTGTATCTTTTTTCTCAGCTCCAAAGAAAGTCCACGAAATACAAACAAAAATCACATGACTAGCACGTTCGCGCGCCGCGATTGTGCTGCTCTCAATCCTGGCTTGAGTGCAACGAAATAAGCTGCTGGCAAGGCGCGACGACCTCATAGCTCCGGCAGGCCGATATGTCGACGGTGGTTGCGGCGCAACTTGCGCCGTCACGCTTGCAGACTGGCTCGCGCGGGCGTCGCAACCACCGTCGACACATCGGTCTGCCGGAGCAGTGGGGACGCGCCATACCAGCAGCTGATTTCGTTCACTCAAGCCAGTATTGAGAGCAGCACTATTGTGGCGCGCGACTGCGCTAGTCACGTTATTTTTTTTTTGTATTTCACGGACTTTCTTTGGAGCTCGGAAAAACGATAGACGTGAGACTTTCTTTATCGCAAATAAATAGAATGGGGGTTTCTGAAGGTGCTCTCCAACTTTGCTATTCACATCTGCCGTCTAAAGCGAATATTTACGCATTTAGAAAGATTATCATAATTACTCCTTAATTAACAGCAATACAAAAAATTGCCTATGATGCGCAAGCCGGCTGGTAGCTGTATGTAAGTGGTTTCCCTGGCCTACCTCAAATATTTTTTCTTTTAACCCTTGGCTAAAGTTAGCCTGGACGCCCTGTATAAGGCGCGCTGTTCGCTGAAACCCAGGCACTTGACTGCTTTCCGGCCACAGGTAAGCACAAGCGGAGCGTCCTGTCACTGTGCGGCTACCTGGCGAGGAGCAAAGGAAAACCCGCCCATTCGATGGATCCTAGAGGCCCACCATTGCGCGCCGCATGGCCACAGAAGCGCCTTCAGGTCTTCCGGGATGAGTCGCAGCGCCCTGCAGGCCGCCAGCACCTCGCCACGCGCCTGGCCGAAAGTGCCGTAATGAAAGAACAAATGTTCCAAAGTCGCCACCGCACGGAAATCTCAGGATGCGTCGTATTTCTGTGTCGCACCGGCCTTTCCCCGGGCCACCCATAACCTATACACACACACACTGCGATGCGTTGGTCCGGTAGACGGAGCTGAGATCACCACGCGCACGTCCTCCAATGCGAGCGGGAAATGACGGCGGCAGTTGATGTGCTGCGCTGGCGAATTGGTGCGGCCAGAATAATACGGAGCACGCGAAAGGCGGCCAAGCCACCAGAAACTGCATCTAAGCGCCACTTATCAGCACAACAAAGACACCCGTGGCTATCCGCGCGCAGCGAGAGTGCCTGCAGCCGAGCCCCCCTCTTTGCTGCAACCCTGCCGTTATCACTGCTCGAAAGATGCTGAGCTGGTTTGGGCAACACCGCCAGGTGCTGCCTTCATCCAGGCGCGCTCACTTCAGCCTCGGCAGCGCCTCCTCTATTTTTACAATGCCTGCCGAGTAGGGCCGATCCGACCGTCCAAAACCCTCTCCTGTCCTCCTTTCCTACTCTCCCCCGTCGGCTAGCTTTCGCGCCTGCTGTGCATCTGTGGGGGAGAGGACCATCTGGGTGGCGCCAGACAACGGAAAGCGGACGAGGCCACTTTGTTATCATTTCTATCTTTCTTCTTGAGGCGGCGCTCTGCATCCTTCATGACCATCAGGCTGCCTGTCAGGTATGGACGCGTCATTCAGCGCGCTGTTCGTGGCGCTGCTCACCGTGAAGCACTGGTCATCGCAAAGCCGCTTCAGGCGCTGGTTTTAAAAGGAGTCAGACAGTGCGGCGCAACGGCGTTGGCCTTGCAACGGAAGGCTGTGGCGGCTTTGCCGAATCATGTCGGTCTTTTAGCTAAGCTACAACGCTGAAACATTCCGGGAGAGGAACTTAAACTGCTTGGCGAAAATATGAAATCAGATGGTAAACGTATTTAGTAATAAGTTATGCTATTTTGGCTTTGGATTCTATCACGTTCAGTAAGGAAAATTGGAGAATGAAATGAAGAAGGCTTGGCAAATCTTCACGACAAGGCATTTTTCAAGACTACCCGACAAGAATAGCTTTCAAGTCGTAGCTGTACTTTTGTCAAGATAAGCTGTCATTGTTACGACGACTAGATAAACATTATTCTCTGTCATTGGCAGCCTGCAGCTATACGATTGTTTTGAGAAGCGAAAAATGAACTTCATTCGCAAATATATGGCGCAGCAGCTGTTGCCAAAGCATATCGGAAGTGCTGCCTGGTCCTGACTGCAACCAGGCGCTAATAAAACGGTGCAAAACAAAGAAAAGCGCCTGAATAAAAAGAGGCAGATAAAGCGGAAATCAAAACCTCTTCAGCGCGTGTTCAGGGGCAGTCACCGTAAAGGCCGAACCGCAAGGCAGCGTTTCTTCGGCGCCGCGTCAGCGTCTCTTCTACCGGCGTTGTCGTTCGGCGCCGCAAGAGAGGGCGACCAAACACATGAGGGCGCACGAACTGGCGTCTCCACCCGGGCGTTAAGTGTGTTTTGATTGTTGTTGAGCTCCGCTCGCGCACAAGATGCTGTGTCCTCCTCGTGCGTACAAAAGTGGTTGCGCTACAATGCAAACTTCTTAAGGCTGTAAATACCTGCTAATACAAGCACCAATTCTAAAAATCTGAATGGCTATAAATACAAAGAGTTGTATATAATATTACTGTAAATTGTTGTAAATATATGTGAATAAATGCACGTAAACGTCAACTTCTTTCGTACTGTCTATGCAGCGAAGTTCCCCCGCTCCACACAAACGAGCTTAAAATTGCCCACTCTTCACACAAAACTGAAAGCAGCAGCCCTGCTGCAGATAATTATCCGGTGCCATTTTGCTGCTTCTGCGAGGACACCTCGTCAGCTTCGCGGACCACATTTACCCGCGCAATACAATTTCCGTTAACAATGGTGCCACGAAACGAACGAGCCTTAAAACTTTTAACATTTTACTCGTCTGGCAAGGAAGAGCAATAAGTAGCGCAAGTACCTCAAACAGCGCATCAAGTATGCCAGCCGCCATCCTCAAGGAATAGGCGGAGCGCTCCGATCGCCACAGGCCACCTCTGCAAACGGCGAGCAGCTGCCGCTCCAGCCGATTGCCGTTGGAAAAAACGCCGCGCCACGAATGAAGCGAGAGCTACACAAGAAGGGGTAGACAGCAACAACCTGACAGATGCCAGGAGTACGAGTAGGACAGCGCTATCACCACCGCGCGCCGATACGCAAGCATGACGCAAGCAGTGCCACCATCTGGCTAGCGCTGCAGCGCGGCAACTAACTGAAATGAGGTGTACCGACGGCTCCCATTGCGAAGCGAGCGACGCGGCTGGCATTGTAAAAATAGAGGAGGCGCTGGCCTCGGTGTCGTCTAAACTGCAAAGCGGTGGCCGCGCGGACTGAAGGGTCGAGATAACACGTAATGCCAAAACGGCCGTCTTGCGCCCGTTCACAGCGCGCGCCGCTCCTCGATGCGAGAAACGGGGCAACGAAGCGTATGGCGCTGTCCGCATAGTATCAGTCGATCATAGAGCAAGGTGCTGCATGCTATATGCTGTGATGTTGATAGGCCTGCGGAAAAAGTGGGTCCGTGCTACCGGCGCCATCTCGCCGCGTCCAAATTAAGATAGTTCCTGTCGCCACTGCTAGGCAGCGCGCATAAGCACGTTTCCGCTGCTCCGCGACCCTTCCTGTGCTCCGTATTATTCTGGCCTCACCTGTACGTTGCCGGCAATGCCGCAGTGACTGGGCACCCACTGCGCGCGCAACACATGTCCGCGTTTCGCGAGGAGCTCCATGCGACACCAGGGGCGCGATTACGAGTCCTCGAAATCGTCTCAATCGGAAAGTGTCTCAAAAAGTGTCTCATTTGCCCCGTTCCTATTGGTCGGTCGTGACCAGCGGCCATATTGGTTTTTTGCGTCACCGGCCGACGTCATAAAACGGGCAGAAGTGTTGACGTTGCTTACCTAATTATGCGAGCCGATTGAGACGATTTTTCGGGATTGAAACGAGTGGTCTCAAACCGCTTGAGACAGAAAATGGCGGTTGTTTACATGGCCGGTGGCCGCGCGAACAGCGGTGTAAGAGGGTGCATGAAGACGGTTTTGACGTGCCGGACGAGTTGTTTCGACGTTTTGACATAGGAAGGAGCATAATGGCTGTGCGACGAACTCGCCGTTGAACTTGGAGGAGTGCGGGTGAGTGCGCGGTCAGTGGAGCGGCAAGTGCCTGTGCGCGCCTTCGCCGCCGGTGGGTTTCAAGACACCGTAGGAAATGAAGTAAACGTCGGCGTAGCCCAACCGACTGTGCAAGTGTTTGCGGTGAGTTGCGGAGACCACTGTCAAAGTTAAGTGGCAGAAGGTGCGCGCTTTCCGGCGAGACCCCTCAAGACAAGGCGGCGGCGAAGGTGGACTTCCTTTGCATAAACTTTCACCACCGCAGTATCCCCGGCGGCGTCATCCGAGCATCATCCGTACGGAACGGCAACAACACCAACACGAATGTAAAGTGCTTAACCCGAAGCGGGCGGCACGAGTTGGTTACGAGGCGGCATGAGTGATTGTTGGCGCAGTGACCGGGCGTGCCGGCTCTTAATTCCCGCAGTGAGATTGCAAGCTCCCAGCAGCTGCACCGGTCTGCTTCCGTATGTCGGCAGTTGCTGCAGTGTGATTATTCATGGTCGCCTTGTATTTTCTGAACAAAAATAAATAGAATCACGCATCGCCTTTGGAGCACATTTGCCATCGATAGCAGGCTAGGCGAGTTCACACTGGCGAGTCGCGGAGGTCGCACGACAGGCTTAAATCAATTTGTTACGCTCCCTCCCCGCTTTACATGTGCTTCGCAAACCGTAACTAATTGACCGAAATCGGTCGCCTAGAATACTACCGCGACGTTTGCAACTCGCCAGTGTGAACTTGCCTTAAAGCTGCCTTCGCCGGTTTTCGAGCCAAGCGCTCCTTGCAAATTGATCTCGGCAGACCCGTAGCAATCACTGCCTTTAAATAATTTTTCCGCGCACTTAAGACGTCCGCACAGTACCTTGATTCTATGTAGTGTGTAAAAAAAAAAGGGACAGCCGTCAATCAGCTGATCTTTTTTCTGGCTGCCATGTTTACGATGGCTGAGTATGTGCGTGGAGGGATAAGGCTGAATCGATGGCTGAATCCTTTGAATCAGGCGGCAGCTCACGCTACCTAGCCGACGCCACCGACGCTTTTCCAGCGTCAGCGCACCCTCGCGGCAGGAAAAGTGACTGAAGAGCAAACTTAATTGCAAATTTGAGGACGCTTCTTCTTTTGCTTCATGTCGTTGAGTTTGGAACATAGTTTGTTAGAGAAATAAAACATTCTTCAAATTATTAACTGCGTGTTTACAGCAAAACTTTAGTATACGGTCCCTTATTGCACAACTAAATGCTTCCTGGGTGGAACCCTACTATTAGACACCACAACCTCGCTGCTAATTGGTTGATTCCGCCGTCAACGACTCGCGGTGTCGTCATTTTGACGTCAGAGTCTCAAAATTGAGACAAAACTCGTAATCGCGCTCCAGGGCGCTCCTAGGCGGTGGTGATTCGAAGCTTGTATCAAAAGAAAGAAAAAAGTTGGCAGTGGCTTTGCTCTGCTATGCCATGATTAGAGACCGGATTTTAGGCAAATGCCTATTTTTTTCAACGCTTCGTACGCGCACCATTTTTGCGTATGAGCACGAATCAGGTGTTGACAATATGTTTAATACTCTTTTTATAGTGCCTATAAAAGCCTATTTTGGGTGTCAGTGCCTATAAATGCCTATTTCCGACGTCGGTGCCTATAAATGCCCTATTTTGCAGAAAAGGGTCTTGAACTACGCTGTGGTTTTGCTTTCAGATTCTGTTTGCTTTCGAATCTATTTCGGTTTTGAGTAGAACACACACGTGTTAACATTAGATGGCCTCGTCAGTTGGCTGTGGTGAACACTGCACCTACGCCGGCTGTGTACACAATACCAACCACGTCAGCCGAAAATATCGAAGCAACCTTTTTCCTATTTTCGGCCATTTCATCGTGGCAGCTTGTTTATGACTGGCTGTTGAAGTGGTAATTGACCAGATGGCACCACATTTTGGAAAGTATACGGAGTAAGTTATAGGTTCGTCCAAATAATTCCCAGTTGGTTGCAATTGAAACGAACTGCAAAATGTTCCATAAGCCTGCTGGAAACAGTTTAACTGATTAAAATTTCCACCTGGGTAACCTGCCTTATTTTCGTTCCTTGTGCCCCAGCCGCATGCCATCTTTATCACATGGCATTTGGCGGTAATCTTGTTGGAGCAGGCCACACTAGACAGCTGGAGGTCGTGCGTGCATACGAAAACGCATTCGTATGCACTCACTTTATTCGCATTTATTCGCATTTATTGCAGGCATTCGTGTATTCCTGTAATAATTAAGTTCAATTTCTGCGTGAGCGAAGACTTAACTAATTTGTCAGATGCTTTGAATTGACAATGTTTCTATCAATTTCTAAGTACATGGCTTCCTGTTAAGGTGTTAATTGTTTCTACTTTCGTACACGACAAGCGAATTGTTTGTTTCGAGGTATACCAAAGTGTTTTAAAAGGCTTGGTAACCGTCCCTTTTGCTCTGCTGAAGCATGTGTATTGTACGAAAAGTTGCGCGACAGCCTTAAGAAAACGGCTTCTAATGTTCGCACCTTGCTTAAAGGGAGACTGAAGCACTTTTTCTGAAAATCGGGCTGGCAGCGGCATCCTATAGTTTTTCATACTGTATACTGGAATATCGCATCCAAATGTGCTGTGATTAAACTATCATTTGCGTGTGTGTAACAGTACCGAGACTATTCTGGTGATCTTTTATGAAGATATTGTACATATTTGTTATTTCATGCATTCTCTTGATATTGTTTTACTGCTGTCTGTCATCACCGTGCCAAGCCGCTACGGGAGATGGGAGCTTTGTCAAGCCGCGTGCGCGGCTTTTTTTCCTTTCTCCTCAGCCATTGTACATGACTGAAATAAATGCACTGAACTTAACTGAACTGAAATTAGGCAAAAACAAGCGCGAATTGCCTTTTTTAGCCTAAATATGCGGCCTGTGCCGCGGGGCACGCCGCGCGGCGCGCCGCCGCCCGTGATTGGTCAAGAGAGGTCGTGACGTCACTTTGAGGACTGGAGAAGCTGCCGATGCGGATCCGGCGCTGCGTTGAGGGCAGATCGCAGCTTTCCGTGTCGTTGTAAAAGCGAATACGGCGACTAGATTTTTTTACTGACCACCGAAGAAAAGGATACTACAGTTTGCTCATTCCACGTATCGCCTGAAACCAAAAAAGACAAGCAAAAAATTCTATGCCTAGCACAAGCATACGCCAGCGTCGAAGACGCGATGCAGACCATGCGTAAAAGGTGCCAGCACAACCTCGGCTCGTATTCTCGGAAAGGAAGGGGTGCGAACAATACTCAAGTCAATTACCACCACCGGACGCCTCCTGGCTCGCCCGGAAGAGCGTCATCCTAAAGAAAAGGCCCAAAGCACTGTGTACAAAAAATCCTGTTCTCAGTACCCGGCGTTGCAGGTTGGGGCAAGAAAGTATTTCAAGGAAACGATGAAGGAGCACAAAGTTGGTGTCAAAATTAGCGAAGCGCAGTGGCCAAGCACTGCGAGGCATGTGACTACAAGATAGTGACGCAATCATGGTGCGCTGGAAACCAAGCCAAATACGCGCACAAATACGCTTCACTCCTGGCGAGTTCAGCAGATGCCAGAAAATATTAATCGAAGCCTCGGAAACGTTCGCCCTTCCTAGATTTGCAGTTTAGGTTCAGTTAAGTAGTTGCCAACTATATGTGTGTTTAAAAGCCCAGCTAGCGGCAACTCGCCCACTGCCACTACTTGATGAAGAAACCGAGTAAGGTTGCGGTGTTTTTTTGCAAAAACTCGGTTGGCATTCATTTCTCTCATAAATTTGCATCCGAAATCAACGTCGAACGCTTTCATTTTAATTGCTTAGCTAGGATTAAACGAGATGCCGCATATGAAGAGCTTCGATGCTTGCTTGCTTTGCTTTATTGTGCTTTGCTCTGCTTGCTTGCTTGCTTGCTTGGATACATCGAACCGAGTATAAAATCACTAACCGAGCCTTGCTGAGCACGTCTCAGGTGGTCTGGCCGCACCTAAGCTGAGGAGAGCGACACATGCTTAAGCCTCTATAAGGTTTCTTCAGGGGCTAGGTGAGCATGTTTCTACTTTTAAAGAGGCGCTTCTTCGGAATGGTGACACGCCTCTTATACGCGAGGAAATCGATGGAACTGTGTCATGGTTCAGCCGCGCCTTTTCGACAGAAATCTCCAGAGATCACACTAGGACAAGCTCTGCCTGTAGCCGCTCTTACGAAAGTGTTTCGAGCAGAGTAAGCTTGCTTTAGTCGGCTTGAATTCTTCGTCACAGCAGCGAGCGGTTGCGCTGGGAGCTTGTGATCTTGCGGAAAACAGTGGAAGACGACACAGTCGCGGCCGTAGTTGTTCGTGGACACGAACGCAGAGTAGTACTTGTTGAATCTGATTCTCAAGGTCGGCTGACACGCTTTGTACGTCACAACGCACGCAGTACGAGGAACAACACATGCAGCACGAGAAACAACGCGCGCTGAAAGCACGCTCGGGTGCGCCGAAGCATCCCCGGCTCCTCAACATGACGTCACGCTGGCCGACATGGACGAGGTTTCCCTCTCCGCTGTTCCCCTCTCCTGCGCTCGCGCGGGCCGCGGGAAATTTAAAGATCGCGTTTTTAATTGGTGATTGCGCCACTATTTTAGCCAAAATCGAAAAAATAATTTCACAGACGTGATCAGCAATGACACTACTTCAAAACCCTAGAAGGTTAGCTGATTCGAAAACCGCCTCAGTATCCCTTTAAAGTCCCAAATCATTCCTGCTGTGTTTTTGTTTTATTTTACGGCAGATATTGCGCGCTGAAGTTCGGAACTGTGTGCACTTTTGATAAAGTTTACAGTGCCTATTTTTCTTCGTTAGGTGCCTAAAATGCAATTTTAGCCGCCTATTTATGGCGCCTAAAACGTGCTTTGTAGTGCCTAAAAATCCGGCCTCTAGCCATGATATACGTAGCGTGAGCAGTGACGTCACACGCCTCTGCGCAGGCGGCAGCAGCGGCAGCGGCGAGCGTGCGCGGCGAGGCTCGCCAGCTATGCGCAGTGACGTCACTCTCTCCTCGCGCATGCGCGGTATGGACGACGGAGGGAGCACGCGAAACGGCGAGACTGTGGCCAATGTAGCTGGACTTCTGAGCGCCCAGCAGTGCTGCCAACCTCCAAAGCCGCTTCTCCTCAATTTGCAACCAAAAACTCCCTAGATTTCCCTAGGTACGAAAAATAGTGTTCAACCGGGGAAAAATATATATTTATGCGTTGTTCAGTGGCAAGTTTTATCATGCAGCTACCCTATTACCAGCCGTTGGTAAGCAGATTAGCTGTAAATTTGAAATGAAAGATCTGAAATGAACTTCTAAATGAAGCTACAAGATAAACCGTAGCGCTCTTTGGAAATTATGAATTAAAGGGCCTATATCGTGTATGTGTTTTTTTTATTTTAACGGTACGCAAGATATTACTAAACATGCATCGGCATATGAAATTAACTTAATTTTTTGCCCTCATGTGTTGGTTTTGACTTCAGCCGAAGGATACCACATACAGAATGCCTGGAGATCGCTTGAGGAGTGTACGGAAACTGCGATATAAAAGCTGCTTGTTCGTTTCCTGCGATTGCTCTACAGGGGGCTGACTTAACAGTTTGAGTCAATTAAAACAATGAAGCGGGGATTGTTGCAGCTTTTGTACGCCTTATATGACCTCAACTCACTCTGTTCGTCGTGGTGCAACTGGGAATTATGGTTTATGGTTTTGGAGGGTCTAACGTCCCAAAGTGACCCAGGCTGAAGGATGAAATAGTGAAGGGTTCCGGAAATTTCAACCTCCTGGGGTTCTTTAATCTGACTCACAACACACAGTACACGGGCCTCTAGAATTTCGCCTCCACTGAAATTCGACCGCCGAGGCCGGGATTGAAGCCTTATTAAGATCGACGTCAGCGGTCTCGTTTGGAGCCAGCCAGCACACCTGCTTCTACTGTGTATGGCTGCGAGCAACTTCAGCGTGATTACTTTCGGGCCTGCCGCCATGGACCGCACGCACGGAGAGGACCCAGGTGACAGCTGACTTCAATTGCGGAGTTTGCCCGGTTAGAGTGCAGGACCAAAACCGAACCCCCCCATATCCAACAGCCTCCTCGTCTTTCAGGTCAGCAGCCGAGCGCCATAACTGAGCCACCGCGGCGCCGGGACTGAGAAATGTTCCCCTAATTAGACTAGCTAAGATTTCCAACACGGCGCTCCTTTATAAAAAAAAAAATGGTGCCCTTGTTCTTTCCTAGTTATCAAAATAAACATGCAGGTATGCTCACTAAATAGGAATTTCAGGTCGTTCAGCGAGCTCCAAATACAGCATGAGGAAGGGGCGCGCGTGTTGAGGGAAGGCGGTGATGTGCCAGATCACAGCAGCGGGTGCCACTGGGCACGTAAGGGACCATACACATCCGCCTACATCCATGTAAAGGCTGGTTCACATGCATGCGAGTGGCTGAAAATTGAGCAGCACAGCGCGGCGAAAAATTTTTAACTTGTTGGAACAACGTCGCTTGACCGCTGGAGCCGCTGCGATGGCGCTAAACAGCTTTTGTGTCGCAGCAACAAAGCGTTTTCACTTGCGTGTGAAATAGGCTTTACTCGAGCGCGCGGCGGTGTTAGCGGGCCTCCGTCAGTTGTAGAGAAAAAAACAATGGAACGCTTGTACTGTCCTCCCAGTGTGCGAGAGAAAAAAAAAAAGAACTGTCCGAGCAAATGATATTTGCCTAAATTGTACAAAAATTCCTTTTCCCCTAAACAACGTTTAAATTCTCTAGGTCTAGGGGAATATCCCTAGGGTTGGCAGCATTGGCGCCAAGTCGGTAATATCAGGAATATAAAGGAATCATTGATGCAATGATCTCGTCTTGATATAAATGGGTGGTCCACGTGCTGTTTCATGGCGACTCTTCAGTAGCGCTTAACAATCCGATAGGCGAGGCTTACAGGCGACGCGAATCCTCTCTGAGGGCCTCGGTTCTGGCAGCCTTGACGCCATAGGAAGCTTAAGAGGGTCCTCACACAGCTTCCACCCTCGCCGTTCGATGACGTTCCACATCACATCAGCGGTAACTCAGGACGTGCTATGACCGCCGCTTAAGAACGTGGCTGGCGCTAATGAACACTCTCAAGGTTAGGTTATTTGTAAACATAAATACCCCCAAAAGCAGAAGATCTGACAGCCGTCGCCGTAGCTCAGCGGTAGAGCACCGGACGCGTAATTCGAAGGTCGTGGGTTCGGATCCCACCGGCGGCATGTGGTTGTATTTTCTTCTGCTTTTCTAATCAATTAGCTTTAAGCGATAACATATTTAGTAATATTCTAAATCGGACAACAGCAAAAAATAAATTAATTAATTAAGAAATCCCCTGTATCCCTTGGTTTCTGTGGCTGTTGGCTTCTTTCAAACTCCTCAGAAGGCCAGACAAGAGCATCCAACTGGCACTCATTTCGTGGGCCCAGGAAGTCGCCCCCACCTGGGGGGCCACACCAAGCCCACCTGCCCTAAATCCCGCCAATCTGTGGCAATAAAGTTGTTTCTCTCTCTCTCTCTTGAGCAGGCGTGACAATGATTTGAAAGATGGGAGAATTGAAAATTGGTTTTGAGGAAAGGAAGCGACGCAGTAACTGTCTCACATATCTCAATGGACACCCGAACCGCGCATACTTCGCCGCATCTCACCGGCTACTTGTAGAAGACTCCTGTTTCCCAAATAGACTAAGTATGGCATTTTATGTTTCACTGTGTAGCCCTCCACAGCGGCACCTCTTCCTTTCTTCTTGCACTCCCTCCTTTATCCCTTCCCTTACGGCGCGGTTCGCAGGTGCGGTTACTGTGTCATTTCCTTTCCTCAAAAACCAATTTTCAATTCCTTCGCGCTTGGTTAGGACGCTCGGCTACTGCGCCGGAGTGCCCGGGTTCGAACCCGACCGGGGCGGCCGCGTTTGGACGGACGTGAAACGCAAAAGGCGCCCATGTGCTGTGCGATGTTAGTGCACGTTAAAGGCCCACAGGGGATCGAATTTATCCCGGATCTCTCTACTATGACACCTCAGTCTCTTCTTTCACTCCCATCTTCCTCCCTGCCCTCACGTTGCGGTTAATGTATCCACCGTGCAACGAGACAGCTATTGCGCCACTTCATTTCCTCAAAAACCACTGCTTTTTTTTTTTTTTTAAGGTATAGTGACAGCCACACTGACCGAGCGCTGTTATACCATTCACTGAAAGAGGATTATTTACCTCCAAGGTTGGCACAGGCGCTCTTTTGCACAGGCAACAAAAAGATATATACACACAATGATTTTGCGTTATCAGAAGATGCCACACCACAGATGAGTTGGACACGTTACTTGAGATAATTTGTAAGAACAAGTGCAAACGAAATAGCGAATTACGTTATGAATTGATCTGAGAAAAGTTAAACTTTGCATGAGAAGCGGTCACATAGGCCCTGCGGTGTCCCGGACTAGGGACGCCGACCATGTAGCGGGGCCACTCTGTGGCTCCCAAACTCTATTTCATCGATTAAAAGTTTTCACTACCACCACCACCTCGTTGAAGCTCGGACAGATGACTTCACCACACCACAGCAAAAGCGGTCAGGTGAGTAAGTTTATCATTGTTCTAATCTAGCATGAATAGAGCAAAGGCCAGGCTTCGCCATAGGTGAGTCTGGTGAGCAGTGGAACACGGTAGCGAAATCACTGACATACATCAATGGCACGTTAACATAGCGCACAGCTTCCGGAAACTCCCGAAGCGGGCAACGAGCGTAAGCGGCAAGAGTGTAGAATAGCTGGCCATGCGACATCTGAACAATACTAAACGCTATGTGAATAGTGTTCCAGTCGGGTCGGTGAAAAGCACTGAGAATCGATGAAAAGCCAAGTGCCGCGGCGATCGTAACGTTCGTCACGAAGGGTCTTTCGTCTCACCAGGAGATGGAAAAAACAAAAACATAACAGGAAACTCAAGCTTAAAATCGCCGAAATTACAGCGAAAGCAGAGGAATACGCCACACAGCTGGCAAAACAAAATTGGCAACAATTCAGCGATTCCCTTAGTGGGACGCTAAGCACGACACGGACTTGGCGTATCCTTAGAGCGCTCCTCGATCCGACTAAGACAAAAGCTGAAAACAATAAATCCATATACCGGTTCATTCACATTTCACCCACGCTATTCAACGTGGCCATGATCGGACTGGCGAAGCAACTAAAAGAAATTGACGACATCCACCATGCCATTTATGCCGACGACATCACAATATGGACTAACACTGGCTCACTCGGCGAGAAAGAGGATAGGCTACAAGAAGCGGCCACCTGCGTTGAAAACTATGTCAAAGCAAGAGGGCTAGCATGCTCGACCGAAAAATCTGAGCTCTTACGGATTTGGAGAGGAAAACGGAACCGAACAGTCCCTACCAGTAAAGAACTTCGACTACAAGTTTACCTCGAAGGAGAACCAATACCAGAGAAGACACTCATACGGGTACTAGGGATGTGGATACAGTCAAATCAACGCTGTACTCACACCCTTGCGCTATTAAAGGCATCTACACTTCAAGTGGCCCGCATGATTACGCGCATCTCACACAGACGTCATGGCATGCGCGAAGAAGACACACTCAAGCTGGTCAGGAGCCTAGTGGTCAGCCGGGCGACATACAGTCTCCCGTACTACAATCATATCAAAAGTGAAATACAACAGGCGGACGCGATTTTACGCAAAGCGTATAAAACCGCGCTTCGGCTACCCCATAACACCTCAACTGAAAAGCTCTTAGCCTTGGGACTGCACAACACGTTCGAGGAATTACGGGAAGCGCAGCATGTTGCCCAAATGCGCAGACTACAGCAGACCTCCACAGGCAGAGTTCTTTTAAAGAAACTGGGCTACACCGAACAAATTCGAGAAATATTGAGAACTAAAACGATCCCCGATGAGTACCGCAGCACGCTCAGGGTGGCACCAATACCAAGAAACATGGACCCGAACCTCCACAAAGACCGAAGAGAGGCAAGGGCCGACCGCTTACAGAAAACACACGCATCCCAGGATACAACAGTGTATGTCGACGCTGCCACATATGCCATGACTAGGGGACAAGGCACCAACAACGCAGTGGCAACTGTAGTCAACTCGGAATTACACGAGATTACCAGCGCCTCCCTGCAAGACTGCACGATAGCTGAGGCTGAAGAAGCGGCCGTCGCTCTAGCGGCAGCGGAGGGCTATCGGACTGGGCGGTCACTGACAATTCTTACTGATTCACAAGCAGCCTGCCGCAACTATCTTTGCGGCAGAGTAGGTCACAGAGCGCTCCGCATACTCCGCTCTGTAGACTGCAAGACGCAACAAACACATGCAAAACCACACAAGCCGATCAAACATAAGATCATCTGGGTACCGGGGCACACGGGGGTGGCAGGAAACCAAGAGGCAGACAGGATAGCTCGAGGATATACTAACTACCGAGCATCCAACGTCAACGACCTTGAGGAATCCCTGCCAGTACCTCAGGAATACTCGGCCATACTCAACAACTACAAAGGCAGCAGGATGCGGTACCCACCACCGCACAAATCTTTAAACAAAGAAGAGGCTGTCACATGGAGACAACTGCAAACGGGGTCATATCCAAATCTAAACACACTAAGTAAAATTCACCCCACACTTTACGCACACAATTGTCCGTGGTGCCATGAAAAACCTACACTGTATCACATCACATGGGCATGTCAGAAAGTCGACATCGTCCCAGTTATACAAAACCCCAGTGTGGAGCAATGGGAGGGTCTGCTCTCCAGCGACTGCCGCGATGACCAGATCGGTTTGATACGGCGAGCTCAGCTGACGGCAGCATCCAGCGGAGCCCTGGAATAGGGGCAACCGACCGTTGCGGATGGACTCATCTGACCACATAAAAAAAAGCACTTGTGCTAGAGCCAAATAAAGTTATCCTATCCTATCCTATCGTCAGTGCCCAAGTAATGGCTGATGAAACAAGCTCGCAGTTTTTCGATGTTGGCTTGAGTCTTTGCATTCCATTCGATGCCATTCAGTACCACAAACCAGATAGTTTCCGCCAGAAGCCAGCCTAGGATAGCCATGTTCCGCAGCACCGAGGCAGATGAGTGGGGACGAATGACGTCATATAATACAGCGGGAAGCAGAAAGTACCGGCCGCTGAGGATCCTTATGGAACCGAAGTCAAACATATCCGTAGCTTGGAGGCCCCACAGTCGCGCCCTAGTGGCCTCGAAGTCATAAACACGGCTCCGCAGCAAGTTTTCAGCGAAGTCGGGCGTTGGCTGTGGAAGCGCAACTGAGACTCCACTTGACGCTGTCGGAGTCAGCAGGGTAAAATCCTTAAAAAGGCTCTCCATCCTTCGAGTGTCCTCACCTTCGAATAGCGAGCTACGACGACAGTCCCAGAAGACTGCTTCCTTCACGGCGGTGAAGGTCGCACTCACCTCCTCGTCTTTCTCTGGTGTCGTTAGAATTTCCGCCGTAAAGAGGTCCCACATTTCTCTCATGGTCCTCACGCTCTGGTTGCAAACTTGGAACACCTGTTGCCAAGAACCATCATGGGAAGCGTAAAACTGTTGCGCTACGCTTGCAAGGCTGTGCCAGACCAAGTAAGCACCCTTGACCACGGCTGTGGCAGCGTATTCTTCCGTGGAAAACAAGTCGTGTATGGCCCGGATCTTGCTGCCGCCTTTAACGTTAATTTCTACTTCCTTGCTAGGCGAGAAGCCGATCGCACCGAGAGCGCCTCTCAGGTCTTTCAAATCCCAAACATCGTGACTGAAAGCGTCGCTTTCATTTGAGGTCGAGTACAGAGTCTCCGCGTCGCTGAGATTGAAAAATGTTGCGCACATTTTGGCGTGAATTCCTAAAAGTTCTTCCGCAGTGATCGTGTCGTGAAATTCATCCTTCAAGGCAACCAGACTGTCTGCCATAAAACTAGACGGAAAAGCGTCACTGGGGCATCTAGCCCTTATGCTGAGGAAAATGCGAGAGGTCGTTGGTTGGTAACTAAAACTGAAGACTGAAGGAAGCTTGTACTTCACTGACGCTATAGCGGTGTAAACGAAAGCGTTTCTGGTGCTCGGTGTGCTGAGAAGATCCCAGTTCTTTGCGACCATCTTAGTGGCCACGGAGGAAATGAAAGTGTGGCGGTTTGGTATGGCTGCCAGGCATGAATTGTAGTAGGTGATGACGAACGCTGCGGCTCCGACTTTCTGTACTCCATTTGGCAAGGTCCCTGTGACCATAATCTTCTCCAGATATTCCCGTCCCGCGACTTGAATCCATAGGTGGTGCCTGATGACGTCGGTGCATACGTACGCGAAGAAATTC
This sequence comes from Amblyomma mixtum, assembly GCF_055824585.1. NCBI lineage: Eukaryota > Metazoa > Arthropoda > Arachnida > Ixodida > Ixodidae > Amblyomma > Amblyomma mixtum. The sequence goes on from NC_143018.1 coordinate 43,432,152, forward strand.
CGGCACGGATTTATGGTGGCGTTCACGTATCGAGCCGCATCGTGGGCGTCATCTGGGCCGCAGAAGGAACTTCCTCCGGCCTCGGCGGAACCGCTTTGTTTGCTCCAGTGGTTGCTGAAGTAAACGCCGAGTGATGCGATGGCTACGAAGACTATGGCTAAGATCACAAGCACACAGCTGAAGAACAGGTATCGCCGCCTGGAGTCCTTGGTTGTTATAAAGGTGCTTAATCTCGGGAGGACTAAGGTCCGCAGAGTCTGGTAGGGTGAGCTTGTAGGTTCAGGAGTCGCTGCTTGGTTCGCCATGGCAGCTTCTCTCCACTGCTATTTCTTCTTCTAAGCCGACGCCTCCACGTGCCGTAGCGAGACAGGCTGCATTTCTTTTTTTTTTTTGTATTAGGCGAATTCGCCATAAGTCACAGGATTAAGCAGGCCGATGGAGACGGAGGACATGAATTTCTAATGAAGAATACATTGCAGCGACGCATACCACTGATCCCTGGTGACTAGTGTCGTACCCAAGACATCAAAAACGCCAACGTCCAAACAGATAAGAGGCAAGAAAGAAGACGAAAGTTGATTGCTAATGACATAGAGTTTCTTACTATTACCTAGAGGGAAAGCTGGCAGCCCGTCTATGGGAGTTTGCGTGGCGACCCCTCGAGACCACTTCAGCCACCATGGGCGCTCAAAGCATCATGGGGCGGTGAGCTACTTGTTTCGGAACTGCAACTTTTGGCCAAAAAATAATAAAAAAATAAAGCTGTTTGATAATTACAAACGTCCTAACATTCAATATCTTGTCTAATGATTGCAACAAACGAGCAGAAAAGCATTTAAGTGCAAAGTTCGCCCAAAATAAGAGACGACTCACTCTCCTATTGGCCAAGTAGTCAACACTATAAAAACTAATATTTCGTAATTAACAGGCGCACTTTTAAGAGAAAATATATTTTCAAAAAATATGTTGTTGCTTAAACACTATAAGAGGTTTTTAATGGCATTTCAGAAAAGTGAAACCTTTTATTGGCGTCGTGTGTCGTCGCGTTTTCACTACTATGAGTTTTGCACACTGCGTTCGCGCGAAAGTCGTCTGCGCACGCACGAACAGCGTTTTCGGAATGAAACGTCTTAGTAGTGCCACTCCATGTTCCCAAAAAATTACGCCTGTGCCGCAACAAGTAGCTCACCGCCCCATGATGCTTTGGGCGTCCATGGTGGCTGAAGTGCAGCGCCGCCAGCTTTCCCTCTAGGTAATAGTAAGAAACTCTATGGCTAATGAAGATCATGAGGCCTATTTCCCACCTTCAAACATCATTTTCCCTCGATTCGATTTGATCATTTCAACGCGAAGCGTTAAGAGTCCCTTCCAAAGGAAAATCCGGCGTAGTATTTGACGTTAACCTGTCGAGGAAATTAGGATTGCCCGGAAAGGTCGCGACGTCACAATTGATTGTAAAACATTTTATTCGCCGGAAAGAGCTTGGTAAGAGGTCGCGTTAAGGGGTCGAGAGTACGCAGCCCTCGACGACTTTGTCAGCCCACTCCACCGCCAAAACTTGCGTTCTGGGGTTAGAGCTAGCCAGCACGGTCTCCCACCGCTCGAGAGAAGGAGCAGTAACTAGATCACCCGGAGGTAGCTCTATTTTGCAGTCCCACAGGATGTGATCGTAGGTGACTCGTTGGCCACAGTGTTTACAGTTTGGATTGTAAAGATCTGGATAAATGTGCGCGAGGAGTGATGGGGTGCGTATCGATCTCGTCTGTAGACGACGCCACGTAACCTCTTGTTCTTTAGTCAGGCTTTTGTCCGGGGGGGGGGGGGGGGGGGGATTCTCCTCTCTAGTTTAAAATGATTGGTGAGATCATGATATGTTATCATGGAGTCCTTCGTGAAATTCAGGGAGCCAGACTAATCCACTGCCCGGTCGACGAAACCTCGGGCTTTATTGTGGGCTGACTCGTTCCCCGGATTCCCCGAATGGGCTGGGACCCATATGAATTCTGAATAATTTGGTGAGAATTTGGTTGCGTTAAGGATTCTAAGGGAGGTGTTTGTAATTCGCCCTTTTGCAAAATTATTGATACCCGTTTTGGAATCGCTGAGGATGATGCTCTCTTGGGTATGCGCTAGGGCGAGGGCTATAGCCGCCTCTTCTGCCGTTTCAGAGGATTTCGTTTTGATTGTTGCCGAGACGATGTGGTCACCATTCTCGTTCACAACCACAATTGCAAAGGCATTGGTATGTTTGTATTCTGCCGCATCACCATAAAGTGTGCCAGCGCACTGTCCGTATTTATTATGTAAGGCTTTGGCTCGTGCTTGTCTTCTACCCTCATGGTGTAAGGGGTGCATGTTTTGGGGGAGTGGTTTGATTAGTAGGGCCGTCCTATAGTCGCGGGGTAAGTCTACTTTAGCATCTTTTTTCGGGGGTTGAAAGTCAATTCCGAGCCTGGTAAGAATACTCCTGCCAGTTCTGGAATTGGCCAATATCGCTGTTTGAGCCATTAAGTGGGCTTCTTTCAGTTCATTCTAGGTGTTATGTATTCCTAACCTCATAAGCCTTTCGGTTGAGGCATTTAGTGGGAGTCCTAACGCAGCCTTATAGGCCTGCCGTATCATGCTATCCAATTTGTCATTTTCTGCTTTCGCAAATTTGAGATAAGGGCTGGCATGTAGTATCCTGCTTAGCGCAAAGGCCTGCACTAGTCGGCATAAATCTCTTTCCCTCACCCCTTGTCTGCGGTTAGCTATGCGGCGGATGAATTGCGCCGTCCCTTCTACCGTGCGTTTTAGCTTAGTGAGTGTGTCAGTATTCTTTCCATTTGTTTGTAAATACAACCCGTATTCTCATGGTTTGTACCTCTTTGACAGATCGCCCATAAACATAGACGTTTATTTGCGGGTGGGAAGTCGTGGTACGCCTACCTCTTTGTTTACGACGGATCCCGAAGAGTTCAGATTTTTGCTCAGAACAAGTGAGGCCGGATTCCCATGCGCATGCCTCAGTGATGTCCACAGCTGCTTGGAGTGTGTCTTCTATGTAGCCTTCGCATCCTTTGGTTACCCAAAGTGTGATGTCATCTGCATAGAACGTGTGATCTAGGTCTGGTATTTGTGCCAGTTTGGGGGGAATTTTGATGAGGGAGAGGTTAAAAAGGAGAGGGGACAGGACGGAGCCCTGTGGCATTCCTTTACTTCCTAGTGTGATTGTGGCAGACTCTATTGTTCCGGCCGTTATCACTGCTGTTCTGTTAGTGAGGAAGGATCGGATGTAGTTATATGTCCTTTCTCCGGGGTTGATTTCTGACAAGTTTGTCAAAATGGCTTTGTGGGCGACGTTGTCGAAAGCTTTAACAAGGTCTAAACCCAATATTGCTTTCGTTCCTGTTCCCTCTTCAGCTTCAATTATGTCCTTGTTAAGCTGCAAGAGGTGTCCTGTGTAGATTGTTGGGCCCTGAATCCTAACATTGTTTCATGTAGGAGATTCATGTCCTCCGCATAGTTTTGGAGCCTGTTGAGGATGACATGCTCCACGAGTTTGCCTAGGCATGATGTTAATGAAATCGGGCGTAGATTCTCAGTGCTGAGTTTCTTACCCGCTTTAGGAATAAAAGTGATTTTCGCGTGTTTGCACTCTTGGGGCATGTTGCCTGCATGCCAGTATTTGTTCATAAGGTCTGTAACCGCCGCGATCAACGTTGCGTCTAAGTTCCTGAGAGTCTTATTTGTCACTTTGTCTGGTCCTGCCGCAGATGTTGTCCGCAGTTTTCCAATTGCGTACCAGACCTCTGCGTCTGTGATGTCTGCGTCTAAATTTGGATTAGGAGTCCCCCGGTAGTCTGGTTGTGTGGTACCATCATCCGTGTTTAGATAATTTTCTGCTAGCTCTTTGATTAGGTCTTCAGTTGTACTCTCATATTTATGTATGAGTCTGTACAGTTGACTTTGTTGCACGGGACGTGTTTGTTCTGGGTCGAGCAGGTGTCTTAGAAGATGCCATGTCTTCTTATTACCGAGCTGTCCGTTGACGCTTTCACATATTCACAAACATCATCTTCTAAGGTAAATTCAAGCACCAACCAATGATCGAAAAGTACAACAACGAAACTTGTACGTTTCGTTTCGTCGCGGAGTTTTCTGAATAAATACCACTCGCTTATGGGTTTGAGCTGAAATTTTGACCTAAGGTGTTCAGCCCGGCATTCTATCGTGAGAATATAGCGATCCCTGATAAGAGAAACTTCAGTATTGTTCCAGCCGCTTGGCCTCAAGGATCGGCGACACGTTGTTAGGTTACGAACGCTGTTACATTGATATTTGCCCGCTATCAAGTTATGAGTCGCTTACTTTCACTGCGTAATTTTTCCTGCTCCAGAGAGAATATTATAGCCGAAGATTTACCCGCTGTTGTAGAGCGCTTGCCAGATCATGACAGAACAGTTTTTATCACGCACTTAGCCGATATTTCTAAGGAGATGATTGCCCGTACTATAAGGGTCTATGTATATACCAGGCGCTACTTGTTGCCAAGCATCGCTAAGCACGCATTACTAACGGACAAATTTCAAACGGGACGAGGTTTATGCCTGACTGAATCTGTAATGACAAGGTTTATTACGACATACGTGTGTGGTGGTCACGTGCATTGTAATCCGCAGATATTGGCAGTACTTATTCAAAGAACAATCAACTGTCTCTTTAATCAATGTGGGGAATGAAAATATTGACCCCAACGTCACAGTAGGAGAATTTAATGCTTTTTTTTTCTGTCGGTATTCACAATAACAGTTTGGGCGCATCACTGGGACCCTGTCACAAAATCACCCCATGCCAGAAATGTCTGTTAGCGAAGACGGCGTCCCTTGCTCCTTGAACTTGGTTTTAAAAAATCGGCCGGCCCAGATATGATTTCTAATAATTTCCTTAACCGATACAGTAGTTCGGTTGCAAAATACTTAAGTAAAATTTATCAAATATCCTTAGAAACCGGTGAAATACCCGACGACTGGCAACGTGCCATAATTGTGCGAGTTCATAAATCTGGCTTCACATTACGGGTGAATAACTATAGGACTTATCGTTTACAAGTGAATACTGCTAGATGGTACAGCGCAGTCTATTTAAAGGTATCACTACATATTTAGAAACTAACAACACTCTCCACAATAGTCAGCATGGATTTCACTCAGGATTCTCCACAGTAACTCAGCTGAGAGAGATAACTCATGATTTAGGTACCGCACTCAACAATAGAGGCCAAATAGATGCGATCTTTTAAGATTTCTCCAAAGCTTTTAATGTCGTCCCTCGTCATGATTTAATGACTAAATTCATTGCAATAGGAACTTATTGAAAAAAATTTTATAATGTTCGTCATATGAAGATAAATGGAAGCAATGTGTTGGCAAGAATGAATGTGTTTCAGGTGGCCTGGATGCCCTCTTACGAGTGCCACAGGGGTCAGTCCTTGAGTCTGTTTGGTTCCTCATTTATATGAATGATTTATCTTTCTGTGTCAACCTACCAATAGACTTTCCGCTTATGATTGTATTGGATCCACAAACATGAACGCAATAACGGACCAAGCGAAGCTTAATGAATCGCTAAATCCTATTCAGTCGTGGCGTTTAAACTGGAGGATGAAACTCAATGCGGCCAAAACTAAGTGTATCACAATTACTAATAAAAAGTCCTTGAAATGTTTGTACTAGTTAGACGGAACTAAAGTAATGAAACGCGATCAAGTTAAGCGTTTGGGTGTAATAATCACTAATAAGCTAAGCTGACGCCCTCATAACCATCTGTCGCAAGGCAGAAGGTAAACTGTGCTTTCTCCGAAGAAAGTGGCGTAAAGCTGCCTCTGAGATCAAACTCCATGCTTGTAGAACACTTGTTGTGCCAACATTAAAATACGCTCATCTAATCCGGAGCCCTCATCAGAAATATCTTGTTAATATAATAAAGCGTATTAAGAATTCACTATATTTCATATTCTCATCTTACTCACACCAGCTCAGCGTTATTAACCTACGAAATAGGACCGGTCTTCAAACGCTATCACAGCGCAGATCGATTTCCAGACGAATTCATATATTAGCTTTATCATGGCCATTTCAAAATATCTAGATCAGTTTTTCTTTATGAACTATTTAGACCTTCTACACCTACTAACCACAACAAAACAGTCAAAAAGACAACCAAGGAGTCATATCAATTCATATAAACATTCTTGATTCCCATGTGCGATCGCCCTTTGCTATAGTTCGCCTGCTGTTCTAGTAAACTGGTGTACTGTTGACGCTTTTGTGGAGTGTATACAAAACACAGAGATTTGAAGTGATTTGTTAAGTGCCACTGATGCTTAGCTGTTTTCATTGTCTTCGTATTTCGACCTTAGCATTTTTTTACACATCCCAGCATATTCCTGCGCTGCTGTTTCCCAAGTGAACTTAATGTTTGTTTAGTTTTTAAGGCAAAAGCCTTTAATGGCTCATGCTCGCGGTGTCCTTCCGTTCGCTGGAATCGTGCTAACTGTGGCCTCTCCTCCGCGCAGCGGCGCAACCTCCTCACCTCCTTAGAAACCGGTGCGCCGGTGGGGGGCGCAGCTGTGCATAGCAACCGTGACGTCACACACTAGCGGTAGAACGAGCGCGCGCGCGTCGGCGGTGCCAGCTGCACCGCCGCTCCTTTGCCAGACGTCTCGTTGCAGTCGAGTGAGTGAGACGCATGGCTCCGAAGCGGCCCAGTGTTCCGCGTCAAGCGGTTCGGGGAAGCGGCAGTGGGCTGACCACAAGGTTTTCGCCAAGCACACTTTAGAATTTCCAAAGTGTATTCGGTGATTTTTTGTTCACATCACTGTAGCAACGCCTTCTGGGAGCCGAAGAGGGCCGACAGTATTAATAAATAAATAAATAGATAAATAAGAATAAAGAGTAGTGTCCTGGCACTGTTCTTCTTATACTAGGCGACCATTCTTATACTAGTGTCATTGCGCTAAAATCTAATGCGAACCTTCCCCAACTGGAAACAAGGCTCAAAACAGCGAGGCTCATCATTTATCATAAGCTCTATCATGTTCCAAACGCTAACAACGTCATATCACCCGCTCATCGTCATTCATCCCGGACCAGTCATTCAAAGTCATGCGCGCACATCGTTGCATCTTCACTCCTTTTTTCCACATACAGCGAAAGACTGGAATGATCGGCCTGAAGAAGCTGTGCACCATTTCAGTACGACCGACTTCAGAACAGCAATCAAACATATTCTGCTGTGAAGTCCCCCCCCCCCCCCCCCTCTTTCCTCCTCATGTATAACCCCTACCCAGGGGCATTTGAGGATTAAATAAATCCGTGAGGGGCGCAAGCTTTTATCGTGGAGTCACTCTCTGCTTAGGGCTTGTATTACCTTTTTTACGCCATTCAGAAGGAACTAAAACAAAGCAAGCACGCTACTGTGCGTTCCACGTTGCCTGAGGGTTCTTGTCATTCGGGTTCCGTGTACTCCAAAGAACTCCGGAGTAGCATCTCACAGTGCTTTGCGTTAGAGTCTGGTCAGGCGAAAGTAATTCAGGAAGTTCCAACTGCCCACCTCTTTTGTAGTTCCGGTATTAGCGACTGAGAGCGAAATATCGAAGTGCGGAGAACAAACATCTTCGTTTACTTAATTCACTCTGTGGTCGAGGGCTTCGTGTACACTGTAGTTGGCAGATAATAATACTTTGAACAAGCAGGAAACGTGTCCGGTTCCCCAGCCAGCTATCGACGAGAGCGTCAGGACTTTCATTTCGGGCTCGTCGCTTAATTAACTGGAATCCCGCGGATTCGCGTGTCAACAGATCGAATAGCCGATGTCGAGAGATGGGTGTTTGTTTCCAGGCGTAGAAATAACTCTGCGGTTCTTCGCAATATATGAGATCGTTTCGAACATTGATGTAGACGTTCGCACAAAACCACTGCCGCAGAAGCTTTCCCGGGGGCATCTCAGCTGTTGCCTTAACCCGGGAAATCAGGCAATTTCAGAGTGACGTGCGCAAAACAAATATTGACCTATAAAGTTGGTATTTTTACTTTATTGCAGCACACTGAGAGGCAAAAACAACAAAGACATCACACACTCATATTTCGCATATATTGATAAATTTTTCATCATTACTCTCAACAACACACCACTAAGGAGCAGTATTCTATAAATAAAAATATTTCAATGCATCGGTGTAAGCACGGTACACTTGTATTATTTTTCAGTGGTTAAAACAAATGTTTGCTCTTGATACCTAGATGGATTTTGCATTTCATTATTGCATAAAAATACAGAAATTTAAGCCAATGTTCTGCACGTCAGGTGCGATGTCAGTGCACGTTAATGGACCCCAGGTGGTCGAAATTTCCGAAGCCCTTCACTACGGCGTCCCTCATAGCCTGAGTCGCTTTGGGACGTTAAACCCCTCTAAACCAACCAAATTAACCAATGAAGCATTTCAAGTCCCAGTAGATTCTCCATATTTGTTGCACTATACCTATTATTCTACAGTGCTTGTATTTGACCCGGAGCACCGTTCTCTTCCCTTCTTCTATCTTACTGATGTTTTTTTTTTTTTATACTCTAAAGTAAATCTTTATAGGCAGCAAGTTTCACTTATGTAAGGGCGGCCGACAGTACTCTTGGAATGACCTCTTTGATTTTATGTGCGGTGCAGCGTGTGTGTTGCTATGTTGGTTCCAACTAAAAATTTACTCAACTCTACTGCACTGCTCTGCATGTACAACTTTAGTCAAAAGTACTCGGACCACGTAGTTCTGTTTTCATCATGTAGTAGGCAGCCTAAGGCAGCCCTGAAGCTCTAAATCTCTGCCTGGGTTTAGAAAACCTTCTTCTCCCCTTTTCACAATCTTTTGACCCTTTACAACGCAGCAAAGTTTCCACTAGGAAGATCGGATGAGAACCAGAGTACTCGTAGACTTTTCATCACGAAAGTCAATTATGAAATTCGCGAGCACGAAAGATAACTGCAATTGGTTTGGCTTCAAAAGAGAAAACATATATCGTCGTCCAGTCACAAAACGCATTAATGCATAATCGTGCGCATAAGGTATTAGGAGGGCTTTTTCTTAAGCATAGACATCAAAACATGGAAGAGAGGAAAATAAATTCTAGCCTATCCCTCCATGAACAATAGACATAAGCGTGACATGCATTGAAGGAAAGACGTAGCGCGTCCATAATAGCTCATAGACTGTGGTACCCAAAGATCCCACTGCTCGGTGCTTTGCTAGAACAGTGAAAATGAGGGCCCGCAGCGACCAGGTCCTATGCTCCGAATATATTCTTTACTCTAGCTTTCTTTAATTAATGCCAGAGCATTGTATAGCTCTGTGGCGTCAGCAAAAAGCGTCTGCAAAACGTGTCCGCAAATTTGGTCCGCAGGATTACGTCGTTCTCCTAAGATATATGTGTGAAAGTGCGATTGTGGCAGACAGTGCGTGATAAATTGTTGCCGTGGGGAAAATTTGGTTGATGCGGTTTAAGTAGTTAATTAATTAAACGCGAAAAAATACACTTAGACGTCGAAACAGTCATGGATGTCGATTAAGTACATGGACGTCAGAACAACCACGGACGTCGATATAGTTCGTGGACGTTTTGCTTTCGCATTGCTCCAATGCGGGTCGCCGCAGTGATTTCAAACTTCCTTTTCTTGCTTTTCTTTTTCGACCTGAGAAAATGTTACTGCTGCACTCCAGACACCTGGACATAACTCGTCACGAGCTCCTCCCACTCCCATAATGCACTTTACTACCAGTTTACGAGTCTGTTTTCGTCCTTCAGCTGCCAGCGACAGATGGCGCTGCCAGCTAAATGCTTTTTTACTAATGTTCGGTGCTACCGCAGCCTATGTGGACTTTCATTTCATCCATACTGAAACAGGCATGTGTCCTAATCAGACTGAGTGTGCAATAAAACTCGCCACGATGTCCCATTTCCGAGCCAAATTCAATCCCTGAAAAGCCCATGGTCTCTGAGCTACGCACCAGTCAGTATAACGACAACGCGAGGCGCTTTGGTCTGGAAAGTGGAGAAGCAAGCAATGCCAGCAACGTCATTGCGAACTCTGCGAAGCTCCTGCTAACGTAAAGGGTACAGGCGAGGGTGGGACGTTCGCGTGAATCACAACGGCTCGTCACAATGCACCGTCCTTATAAGTCTCTTCTCTGCCCTAAGCACGAGCGGTGTTAACTGTCCGTTGAAGGGGCATTGTCTCTGACCACTCATTACCGTCCATATCGGATCCCCTCAGAAGAATATAAAAACTCGCAGCAAAGTGATGGAAGGGGCACGCTGCGAACAGCCAGCATAACGACCGGTCGCTGAGGGGCAGTCGGGAAGTGCTAATGCGCCTGACAATTAGTTTTGGACACCCCACTTAGTGCCCAGCTCAGAAAAGACAGTGACAGAACTTAACGTGATTTATTCTTTTCTCTTCGCATCCAAAAAAAAAGCACGAGAGACTGCTTCTGCATGTCTTTCAGCACAACGAGACGAGAATAAAGCGAAGCCCAGACACCTACACCAGTGACGCGAAGATTTCGCTTCCTGCGTTGGATATTGCCACACTGCTGACACTCTGCAGGCGCCACCTGGTGGCCGAAACTTGGCTCCCAGCGCGTGGCGGAGCGTCGTCTTCGTCTAGCTTTTGCTCGGCGGTTCGGAGCCTCGTCTGAGAATACGGCTGTGCTTCCCGCTTCCTGATGACAATATAAACAACAGTCTATAGCTGCACGTACAGCATCCATGTGTGTGTGTGGTTGTGTGTGTGTGCGCGTGCGTGTGTGCGTGTGTGCGTGTGTGTGTGTATGTGCGCGCGCGTCTGCGTGTGCGTGTGTGCGCGTGTGTGCGTGTGCGGGCGTGCCCGTTGTGTGTGTGTGTGTGTGTGTGTGTGTGTGTGTGTGTGTGTGTGTGTGTGTGTGTGTGTGTGTGTGTGTGTGTGTGTGTGTGTGTGTGTGTGTGTGTGTGCGTGCGTGCGTGCGTGCGTGCGTGCGTGCGTGCGTGCGTGCGTCTCGTGTGCGTGTGTGTGCGTGCGCGCGCCTAAAATACCGGCCTTTGAGATTCCTAGGCGACAACTTTTTCTATGTGCGCTATCGCAGATACGTAAAACAGATTACCTTACTTGGATATCTGCGACTGACTTCTGGGAACAATGCGAAAGAACCTTAGTATGATCGCTTGAGGCGTCCAGCCTCTTCTCGAATTAAAAAAACTTCCCGGGCCGGCGTGAAATGCGTTGAGGTTCAGAGGGAGAAGCTGCGAATAAATCTGGCATGAAAAAATTAGCAGTGGCTTAGCTCGGCTTTGCCAGCGTATCCGTAGCGAAAGCAAGCGCAACGACGAGGCGAGCGGTGTGACGTCATGCCAGACGACGCGGCGAGCGCGCGGCGTCCACCAGCTGCGGTGGTTGCTAGGCAACGGCTCAAGGTCGGTCTCTGTGCCTCCTCGGAACACCGCCAGAGCGAAATCGCAAGGTCGTGGCCAATGTAGCTTTCGCTACAAAATAACTTCTCGCGACTTGCAATTTCCACGAACCAGCGTGTGCCTGTAAAGAATGCACTGCCTCAGTGTTTAAGTTAGTGAGGGGAAGCCGATCTAAAATTAGCGTTTTGGTCGAGTTTAAATTCCAAGTTGTGTGACCAATATCTCCTGCCCCGAGCATTGAAAAGTCAAAGCATCCGTGACTGTAACGTTCAGGGAGTTATAGCTGTACGGTGTGTGAATGAGCGCGACAATTCACGGCTACGATTCACGGCGATATATCCGCCTAGAGCGTGCGAGCAGACCATGAAGACAATCACTTCCAGTTTTAGATGTTCGTAACTTTTGTTTGTACTTTGCTTTTTGTGGTTCTGCTCGCATTCATTCTGCAGAAAAATCCGTATTTATTGCGTAGAAATTCGCAGTTGCCGTTCAGTTCAAACTCGTCACGTTGAAAGACTAATAGGTTTAACAACCTAGGAAGACTACGCGCAGTAGATCCGGAGTCATTTGACTTGTATTGCGAATTCTGCGGTGAGAAAATGGACCTTTAGCATGTATTATGAGTCTTCCAACAATTAGGCTATCAGTTTTATTAACCAGCCAACGCAAGAGGGGTAGCAGGCAGCTCTGACCAGCTCGGTCGAAATGAGTCAAAAAGAACTCATCGAAACAGCCCAGACAGCAGCCTACGCCAATGAGGTTCAGGACTGAGAACTCCAACCACCGCGGCAACTCCCGAGAGACTTTCAATAAAATAGTTTCACTAGCACTTTCTCCTGATTTTGACATTAACCCTTTGATATTTCAGTGGAATGAGATCTTCGGGGTTGGGGTGGTGTTAGTGCTCAGGTGGGATTAGCCTTTCAGTTATTTGTCGAGAATCGCTCCGCCTGAGTCATCGCTTTTAATGATTGTGTCTCGTCTACTGTTTTACAAGGGTAACACCCTCTAAAAACTTCGAGTAATTTTGACACTGATCGTCGCTCAGATCTGTAAATTCACTGCAAGGGCAAATAAAGAACCCTCAGAAAAAATCAATCGCCTAATGTCGCATAGACAACGAAGGATGAAAAAGCACTCTAAGACGCAAAAAAGAAAAATCTTACTTCATGTCAGTTTTTAAAGCTTCAATTTTATCTTCTTAGTGGCTCGTGAAACGTATTGTCTCCCGGTAACACGAAGAGATAAGGAAATATTTTTTTTTTTTTACGCGTCAAAGCTTCACTTGGGTTTTGACTACGCAGCATTCATTAGTGGGGAGCTCAGGATTAGTCGCCGCCACCCTAGACACAGAAAGTGCGTCGAAACCTCAGAACACGAGAGTTATTGCTTTTCGCTTCCATCTAAGATTGGCCGAGGCATAAGTGATTAAACACGCGAACTCGTGCTCAGTAAGGGAACGCTGTATTCCCTGAGGCACCAACAATAGTAATAATAAGGGAAAAAAACATTCAGGTGTGCAAAATAAATAACCTTCGCTTTTGTTTCTTTTCTCTTGTGTAGGCTGCCAATACGTTCTTCTAGTCCAGATATTAATTTCGTGGGCACGTTGATGAACCAACTCATTTCCCTCAATCCCTTCATGGCCGGATACCCAACGCAGGCCTATTGATTGCGGTCACAAAATTCTATTAGGATGCCATGTAGTTGGGCTTCCAGTACTAGGCGTTGTATTTTGCGAATGGCTTTGTTGGAGTCGGCGTAGATAGTGATGTTAGGGGTCTACTCTTTAGTGAGTACAGATGCTTCTTGTATGGCATACTATACCGCGTTAGTTTCTAGAGTGGTTATGTTGATAGGGTTGGAAAATGGCCCAGCTGCGTGGGTAATCGGTGCTGTCTCTTCGGGTACATATTTGCATACGCGTATGGCCCCATATTAAACCGCGTGGCGTCTGTGTATATCTTTCATTGGTCATACATGTCCTGTCACTGCTGCTATGGTTTGCGTATGCTTGACGAAGACGGTCATGTAGGTGTGGCGTCATAGTTTTTTTGGTATTCTTAGAGATGCACCATTGTAGAAAAACGAGCGCTTACGAACACGGACAGAGGACAAAGAAAACAGACTGAACGGCGCTCAGTCTGCGCCGTTCAGTCAGTCAGTCAGCGCCGTTCAGTCTGTTTCCCTTGTCCTCTGTCCGTGTTCGTAAGCGCTGGTTTTTCTACAATGGATCACCACCAACTCGCCCAATCCTCAGTCCTTCTGCAGTTAGAGATGCAATATCACGCGGTAGCAGAGCGCATTGTCTAACTGGTGTCAGGTCGATGGGGGGGATGCCTGGTCGTTTCAAGACGTGTCGCATCCCTGCTGCGTTGTTGTTGTTGTTGATGTTGTTGTTGTTGTGGTTGTTGTTGTTGTTGTTGTTGTTGTTGTTGTTGTTGTTGTTGTTGTTGTTGTTGTTGTTGTTGTTGTTGTTGTTGTTGTTGTTGTTGTTGTTGTTGTTGTTGTTGTTGTTGTTGTTGTTGTTGTTGTTGTTGTTGTTGTTGTTGTTGTTGTTGTTGTTGTTGTTGTTGTTGTTGTTGTTGTTGATGTTGTTGTTGTTGTTGTGGTCGTCGTCGTCGTCGTCGTCGTCGTTTTTCGCCTTTGATGACCCGAGCTTCGCACAGTACAAGGGCGTTTTTTTACTCTTCATCCTCTCTTAGACTCAACATGCGTAGAAGAAGAAGAAGAAGAAGGGAAGCAATCTCGCGACCGATCTGCTCGAGCCGACGAGAAAGAAGCGAGAACCCCACGAGCGGCACGCGCAATCGTTCTCTGCAGGGCACCGGTCCGACAGCTACGCAGAGACCCGACCACCCTTTTGCCAGCGTCTGTCCCGACAAAGTGGATCACCTTCTCTTCCGGTACCAGGCTGAATCTCCTGCTTCCCTTCCTCGTTGTCTCGCAAGGACCGGAAGTTGGAAGTGCGCGGAGGAGCTGGCAACGGCTGGCGGAAGAGCCGAGACGCAAGGGTGAGTGTGCTGTAATTGAGCACAGCTGCTTGATATCCGTTAGCCATTCTGGCTGCACTACGCGCAGTGTCGATTGAGGAAGCAGGGTCCAGCCAAGTATGCCATTTGTTTTCGTTGCTTTACAGTGACCAGAGACCCTAGCATTTCACTTCATAAAGTTAGTCGTTCTCGACTCGTCAGTTAAGCACTTAGGTAGCGATATCCCGGAAAATATCCATGGTCCACTTCTGTAACTTGCGAAAGCAACTTTCTCCTGTTTGTTTTTTCTTCATTTTTCTGTTCTGCCAAATTCATTCGAGACATCATGCGACATTCTGCAAATCACACGCTCTTCGGCAGTTTTCGTTTCGCTTGAAGGTCGTGTACAGGGGCGCTATGCCGGAAGGCCCGAGTTTGGCGCTCGCCCGAGTTTCATCCGAGTTTGCGATGACGGCAGTCAGTGAACGAAGATAGCGCGGAACGTGCGCAGGCAGCGGACAATAAAATGTAGAGATAAAGCCACGTAAAGGCGATACAAGCGCACCCTGCGCGCCTGTTTCACACTTCAAACACAATACACTGCGCAATACCAGGCCGCAGCGCTACCTGAAGTTATCAGCGCCATATCAGCAATCGCGAAATCGTGACTTCTCCGCTATCTATCTGCACACTCGCCGCTAGCTGTTTGACACGCCTTTTCGGGCGCGTCAAAGGCGTGTCTTCTCTTTCAGGCTCTATCTGTCTCTCCATTTCCGAAGACGAACAGTGCGCACTAGGTGCACGCTTGTATCAACCCTTTCTCTTCTCTCGAATACGTTAAAAGGCAACAGATATTATGAACATTTTGTTCATTTCCAAATGCATTTTAAAATCTGAATCCAATGAAGCGTTGTTGAAAAGCATAGCTGTAGAAAATTAACAAAAATTTGACCCTTTCTGCCGCTAGAGGCGATAGTGAGGTCATTGCTTGCAGCGTGGCTTGCATACGAACTAGAGCGGCAGCCCACCGTGTCGAAAACGAGAGAGCTCCTGCGCTGACACGCCGCAGGTAGCGCTGCCTTCGACTGGAAAGACTGGGCAACTACTACACGCTGAATCTGTCTTATTTTTCGGCCATTGCGATAATATATTTTGTTGTGCCGTATATCAAAATATAACAGTCATGCATCTTCTGGCTTGCATAATAAACAAAAACAAAAAACTGAACTTCACTGCACCCCCGCGTCACTGCTGCTCTCTGCAGTGACCTCAGGTGGAGCTCTCCGCTGCTACGGCCGCTGCCGCACCCCGCTATGGCCGACCATTGCTTTTAGTACGCTCTTGCCGAATCTCAGCGGTAGAAATTGGCCGTGCGAGCGGCTGTGATGCGGTGTGAGAAAAAAAATTTCTGTTTGGCTGTATTCAATGATTCATTACGTATGCCTGTTGTGTGTGACGCCTCTTTAGTGCACTGCGGATGCGAAGAGCGTGCTACCCAGCGACACAACTCATCCTATGTCATCAGACGCTGACTAAAAGCTGTGAAGGGGGTTGCGCGCATATCTGCGTAGTATTTGTTAACGTCGCGCACTTCAAGGTTTTGCGGACTGGTTTGGTCACTAACGTCGATCGCCGTTGTATACCGCAGGGACATCGCATTAATATCATTCGGGCAGGTGAGGGATCTTGTTTGTAATAATGGAATCGGGCTTATAACAGAGAAAGGTGTTACGGTTGTGAAGTACGCAGTGCTTGCGTACTGGAAATTACAAACACTTTATTGCACTGGGTCTGGAGCAGCGATTGTTTGTCGATCCCAGATGTGTTTGACACGTTGATACTGAGCTTTATCACCGATGAAAGGACGGCCAAGCCGAACACCTGTGATGCGGTGTTGTTGGAGCAGGACGTGCTCCAAGCACCGGTTCGTCGTCGTGCTCCGTGTTTGACGCCTTGCAAGCAGGTGTGACGCGCCTTCAGCGTTGTGCTGTGTCTTACGTGGTTTCAACAGGCTATAGGGTTGTGCAATCTTGGTATGCGAGCGAAGAAATCGGCGGCTTTCGCCCCGTTGCGTGTCCTTCGCAGAGGTGCTTAGATTTATCAGTGATAACGTCCATTTTGCCAGTTATATTTCGATGGTCAACATCGTCGATGTCTGTCAGCAATTAGCACAGCCGCGCAGCATACCTGTAGCTGGCAGGGATGTTGGGAGTGGCCCACCCATAGCGCGTACGCCTATAATTTATGTACGGCACACCGGGGGCGTGACCAATGGTTTTGATTGACAGGTGAACTCGAAGCTAAACTCGTGAACGGTGAAGTGCCCCGAATTCATCTCGGGACTGTCATGGCGGCAGCAGCAGCAGCCTGGGTAATTGCTTCCTGTGACGGCAAATGTCAGTACGGCAGGCTGGACCCGTTTACTGCCTTGGCCGACGACGAATTCCAGCGACATTTTCGCCTCACCAAAAAATCGGTACGATGGTTGTGTAAATAGTTAGGCGACGACCCACGCCTGCGGAGAGTGCATACCGGGCCTCATTCGCTTTCGGTCGAAGAGCAAGTCCTCTGCGCCCTCCGGTTCTTCGCGACCGGGAGTTTCCAGGGGAGCGTCGGCGCAGACCGCTTTATTGGACGCCAATAAAGCACTGTGAGCCGCTGTGTGAGGGACGTCTCCGACGCGCTTATCGACGCGGCAGTGCAGAAGCGGTGGCTCGCTTTGCCCACGACTGCGACCGAGCGTGCGTATGTTGAGGAGCGTTTCCTTCGGCGCGGCGGCATCACAGACGTCGTGGCATGCGTCCACGGGACCTACATTGGCGTAAAGGCTCCTTCGAAGTCCAGCCCTGACATGGTGAAGGCCAACTATTTCACAAGGAAGGCACATTATGCATTGAACATTGCAATCAGTAAAAAATAATTGTTCTCGCCATGTCCTTTGGGCTACTCTACTGCACAGTGCCAAAGTCGGTCCCAAACTGTTTTGGCGAAGACTGGATCAGCCGCTAACCGGTTCCACAGAACAATTCATAACATGCCAGGTACCTTAAGAGAGGCCCACAATAAAAAAAGTGGGCTCCTCGGCAACGGCGAAATCGAAAGTTGCAGATGGCCACTTGTTAATCGGGCCACTGCAGAGCACTCACCACTGTGCTAATTAATTAAATCCGAAGAATGAATGTCATCTTTCGCACAAACCTCTCACTTGCATCTAAAAAGTATAGTCACAATGCTGCAGAATCGGGAAGATAACCGCCACTGCTGACCAAAAGCCGGTGCGAGCTCATTGACAACGAAGTTCGGACAGCTCACATTAGCGCGGTATGCATGAAATGAACAGATGCATGCAGTTCATTTCAGAACACGGCATAATATTCAAGCGATTCTGAACAAAACGAGTTTTCTCATTCAAGTCACGCGAAATTCAACTTGCGATGAAAAAAAAAAATATGAGATTAGAAAGTTTCACCATGCGGGATTTGAAACCCACGCGCTCCCATTGCCTGTCGACTCTCCGGAGCGACGCGTTAGACCACACGGCCACAGAACAGCGCGGAGTGACACACCTCTCTTTATTCTTTCCGTAGCCTTCACAGCGTTGCACATGTACCTCGTCGCCATTGGCGGTCAGCTGATGACGGGCGTTGGTAGCGTTCCCTCGCGGTACAAAGCAAAATTTAATAATGCATAAATCACTCCAAAGCGCTTTAAAGCCAAATCTTGCACACTATAAAATGCTTATAAAGGTGTATTAAGTGCATTATAAAATTCAACAAACCTCGTTTGTCTAATTGCACACGCAGTGCACTTGGTGGAGCAACACACAAATGAAAAGTGCACCGGCGGTTGGCTCACGTGACCCGTTCTTTGTAGACCGCCCAAGAAGCCGATGCGGTGGCGCCGATGTGATGATAAAGCACGGAATATATCCAGATAACTCAATGAAGTTTGAGGCGTGACGAGGGTGGGATTTTGTCTTGCTATCATTAGTTCACTCATCTGAGGGTGTCGCCAGAGCTCGGGAAGATTCCGAGTTTCAGCAAACTCGGGCCTTCCAGCATAGCGCCCCAGGTTATGGTTTCCAATAACAAGCAGTATGACACTCACCATTTCGTATTGGCGCTCTTCGCTGCACTAACGCGCAGTCATTGCCAAATTTAAGGGACCCTTTGCCTGCGATACCAAAGTTGAAGTCACATTCCAGTGTAGTACACTAAGGATGGTTCTTCTCAACTACCCAGCTCTTTAAATGCCAGAAACACCGAGTGAGCTCCGCACGACAGCCTATCAGCTTCGGTCACGGCGTCCATAATAGCCCATGTTCTGCATAGGTACGTTGAGCCGCTGCGGTGGCACAGTGGTTAAAGCGTTCGGCTACTGATCCGAAAGACGCGGGTTCGATCCCGACCGCGGCGGTCGAATTTCGATGGAGGCGAAATTCTAGAGACCCGTGTACTGTGCGATGTCAGTGCACATTAAAGAATCCCAGGTGGTCGAAATTTCCGGAGTCTTTCACTACGGCTCATAGCCTCAGTCGCTTTGGGACGTTAAACCTTACAGACCAAACCAATCATAGGTACTTTGAACCCCCACATCATATTGCCATCCTACCAAAAGTGTACCTCAGGTTTTCACTCAGGCCTAAGCTCCAATGACCCGCCGTGGTGGCTCAGTGGTTAGGGCGCTCGGCTACTGAGCCAGAGTTTCCGGGTTCGAACCCAGCCGTGACGGCCTCGTTTCGATGGAGGCGAAACGCAAAACGCGCCCGTGTGCTGTGCGATGTCAGTGCGCGTTAAAGATCCCCAGGTGGTGGAAATTATTCCGGAGCCCTCCACTACAGCACCTGCTTCTTTATTTCTTCTTTCACTCCTACCTTCCTCCTTTCCGTTACGACGTGGTTTCGGTGTTCACTGAGATGTGAGACAATTATTGCGCCATTTCCATTCCTCGAAAACCAATTTCCTCTTTTCCTAAGCTCCTCAAGGCCACCTCCGAGTGACGCGCGACTGGACTGAGGCCCCCTCCAGGAGCTCCACGCTGGCAGACGCCGGCATCGCGGACGGGCAGGAAGCGGGCCTCGGCCTGCTATCCTGGTGCGCGGGCCACGTGAGCCCGTACGTGGCCACGCTGGTGGCGAGCCTGGCGTACGCCAGTCTGTACGTGCTCGTGCCGCACCTGGTCACCACGGTGGTGGCGCCGCGCTGCTTCGCACCCGACTGCTACGACTTCCCCAACGAGCTCGCCATGGCCATGGACGCCAGCGTCGACCCGTGCGCCGACTTCTACCAGTTCGCGTGCGGCCGCTGGAGCAAGGTGGGCAAACCTGGCACGCGTGCTTCGAAAACAGAAACTTTAGATAGGCTTACTATTCTGGGCAACGGTGCCGGCGTCGGTGTCGTAATATGCCGTGAATAGTTTAGCATTGTTTAGGTTAGGTTCACCATGTCTGCACATGTTTTCCAAAGAAAGAGCTTCCCCAGTCCGGTATGACCCACAGGAACATGTATATGGATCAGAGCGCTCTTGTGAATGTTGCACGGGTGTTCGCGTACACAAAGTGGGCTTGGAAATGGGTGCGCTCCTGGAGGAGGTGACGGGGGTGGGTGAACATCTAACAAGGGCAGTTTTAAACAGAGCAGGGCCATAGATCCAGAAGTTTTCAATTTTTCTTAACCCTGTTCCTTAAGGTGACTGCGAAGTAGTGAATTAGTCAATACCAGGGCAGATGTAACAAAATGCAGTAATGCTTGCAAATAAATCAGCATTTAAACGTCTATTTAATCTACAGTGACAGAAAAGGCATGTAAAAGGGGTAGAGACACCAAATTTTTGTGTTGTATCTCTGGGTTGTAAATAATGCGTAGCGATTCAGTGAGCATGGAACACCATCTTAGAAGCATGAACTCGCATTATATAATTAATAATCGTATTATTTGTACCCAGCAGTTTCGGTTTCGGTTCGTAGTTGCCAGGTTTTGCCAGGCTCTTTCATGACGTCAAAAACCAGACAATGCGTTGTCACGTGGGCCCGGAAAGCCGTGACGTCGTGTAGGCATGTCGTCTGCTTGACACGCACGTGGTGCGCGTAAACACGGAGAGCCGGGCGGAGGGCAAGTCGAACAGCTCCGAGTCGGAAAGAAGAGTTTTATTTCGGCGAAGACACCGATTATGAGGAATCGCGGGATGACGCAGACGAGGAAGAAGACGCCGAGGTTCGAACCCCGACAACCACTTCATTTTTGATCCGCTGGCCAGCGATTCCGAAGAGGAGGCAAGCGTCAGGCCCGATGCAGCTCAGATTGTGCCAGCGAACACCGAGCGTGTAGGCAACGTCAAATGGTAAAGGCGCGTTCACACTACGCCGACGATCGGCCGATTTCAGTCTGGCGATGGTCGGCGGCAGCGATTTTCGTGCCGTCGGCGCGTCTGTCACACTGCGCAGACGCCGACCGAGCACCGGTCGTCGCCTGACGAGCGCATCGCCGTCGCGTCGCCGAGATAGCAGCCGTCGGCCGACCCGTGTGTCACACTCTGCCGACAACAGCGCCGACCTCACGCCGACGTTGTCCCATCCCGACAGCTCGACGCTGCTTCTTCGTGCGCGCTGCTCGTCTGCTAGCTCCGTTGATGAAGGCGTCGTGGAAATCGAACTTATCTTCTATTATGGGACGAGTTCGCACTAAAGCGATGTGAAGAGTAGGCAGTCGACTTCCAAAGCGCCGTCAACTGCGGAAGCGAGACCACCTAGGCCTAGCGATTGATTGATTGATTGAAAACATCTTTATTTATTCAGTATTTTCAGAACATGTGGGTGGGCCGCCTAGTCCGGTAGTCCATTGGCTGCTGCTGCTGCGGTGGCCCTCCCCACCAGCCAGTGCTGACGGTCAGGATCATCGCTGAGCAGAATAGCCTCCCACTGCTCCTCCGAGGGGTTGGGAATGGGGTCAAGTAAGGGATTAAATTGGCATGCCCACACCATATGGTAGAGGTTAGCTACCTCTCCACAGTGTGGGCACTGCGGAGAGTATAGTGTAGGGTACCACAGGTGTAATTTAGCTGGTGTTGGGTATGTGTTGGTTTGTAGTCTCCTAAGGGTGTTCTCTTCTAACTTATTGAGGGATTTGTGTGGTGTTGGGTACTCCTTTCTGGCTGTTCTGTACGGCGCGAGATTGTCAGTATACACTGCTAAACCTATCAGGTCACGGCACCCTTCATGGTCATCAGGGGGAGACGCCCGGTATAGAAGAGCTCGGGCATGCCTGTGAGCGGCTTCGTTTCCTCCTGGTAGTTCCAGGTGACCGGGAAACCAGATGATTGAGGCTTGGTTGGGTGGATGCTTAGTCAGCAATGACAACCCTGACTTATGAATTAATCCGGAATTGTAGTTGCGACAGGCGTTCTGGGAATCAGTGAGCACAACGGCGTTGGGGTTATATGCTACAGCTAATGCAATAGCTGCCTCCTCTGCGTGAGTGGGGTTAGATGTTTTCACCGAGGCGCAGTTCACCATCGACCCTGAAGGCGTTGAGACTACAATAGTCATGACTCCATTCTGTGGTCCTGCTGCTTCCACGTAAAGGGTGTTAGTCTGCTTGTCCCATTTCTTCTGCAGGGCTTCCCCTCTTGCCTTCCTCCTCTCGATGTTATATGCGGGATGCATATTCCGCGGAATGGGGTGCACGTTGATGCGTTGAAGGGTTATCGACCCTCACCGATCCCACTTACCCTACGAGGCTGGGAAACAGTGTCAGTAGAGATACGTGTCCTGACCTGACGTTCACCAAGAACATACAAAGCGCCATTTGGAAGAATACCGAACAGCACCTGGGAAGCGATCACTTCATACTCTCTCTGGAGATAAGCACAAATGCGTGCAAGCGCAAAATAGGCATCGCAAGAGTTACGAACTGGGACAGGTGGAGAAAGGCCCACACATCTACTGCAAACCCTATTACCGACCTAGAGGAATGGGTTAAAGATGAGGTGCACACTTTGAAAGCCTTTACAAAAGAGGTCTGCACGAGAGAGGACTGCCCAGCGGTCGATCCGCACCTTCTACATTTATGGGAAGCGAGGCACTCATTGACAAAGAGATGGCGCAGACAACGGCTTAACCGCAAACTCAAGAAAAAAATAGAGGAGATAAACAAAAAGGCAGAAGCCTATGCCATATCCTTAACCAGACAGAACTGGAATTCGCTCTGTGATGGTATTCAGGGGAAGTTAGGGGTGTCAAAGACTTGGAAGCTCCTACGTGTCCTAATCGACCCCAGCAGCAGCAAGTCGGCCACTAAAGACAGGCTCACGAAGATCGTACACGCCACCCCTGGTACGGACACAGAGTTGATGGAAAAGCTCAAGACCAGGTATCTGTGCACGGACCAAGTCGTGGAACAGCCGGAGTACTCTGGGCTGCCGAATCCCGAGCTGGACATCCCACTCACGAAAGAAGAAATCAAAGCAGAAATCGCGGCCATGAGAAAAAATGCAGCTCCAGGTCCAGATCAGATAACAGCGAAGCTCTTATTTAACCTCAGCGATGACACCATCACCTCGCTGGTGGAATGCTTCAACGAGCAGCATTGGGCTACTGGAACGTTACCAATATCCTGGAAGACAGCCGAGGTTCGGTTCATTCCGAAGCCGAACAAACCCCTTAAACTGGATAATCTAAGGCCGATATCGCTGACCTCGTGTTTGGGGAAACTCATAGAGAGGGTCATCAACACGAGACTGAGTAGATACTTAGAAGATAACAACCTCCTACCTAACACTCAATTCGGCTTTCGCCCTCACCTATCAACACAGGACGCCCTATTGTATTTGTACAAAGACCTCCTTGAGACACCTCCCAAGTCACAGACAAGGGCCATCCTGGCACTAGATTTGAAAGGAGCGTTCGATAACGTTCTACATAAAAATATCCTGCAAAGCCTCGCCGATACCAACTGTGGCGCAAGAACCTACAACTATATCAAAAACTTCTTATCAGCCAGGCAAGCCACTATAAACTTCGGTGGAATAAAATCAGATCCCATCACTCTAGGCCCGAGGGGAACTCCGCAAGGGGCGGTACTGTCACCCCTCTTGTTCAACTTGGCTATGAAAGATCTACCAGGCCTTCTTTCCGAAATTCCCGGCATCAAACACACATTGTATGCGGATGATATCACTGTCTGGTGCAACTCGGGGAGTGACGCCGAGATCGAGGAGCGTCTTCAAGCAGCAGCGGACACGGTGGCCCGGTACGCCAGAGAGAGAGGCCTCCAGTGTGCGCCGGAAAAGTCCGAGTTGCTAATTCTGAAGAACCCGAGGACACCCCTAGCGCAGAACATCTCGGTGTATATAGAGGGCCACCCAGTACAGAAACCCACGGAGATCAAGATCCTAGGGCAGTATATCCCGCAGGGGCGACAGAACACCACCACAATGAAGAAGCTTACAACATCCACCGAGCAAATACTCCGGATGATACATCGTATCAGAAATAAACACCATGGCATGAAGGAAAGGGACACCATCCGCTTAGTGCAAGCTTTCGTGATCTCGCGGATAATGTACGGGACGGCATTCCTTAACCTCTCCAGGTCGGAAATTGAAAAGTTGGAGACACTCATCAGGAAAGCCTACAAGACGGCACTGGGGCTACCGAACTCCACGCCAACGGCCAAGCTCATGGCTCTAGGAATACATAATACCCTCAAAGAGATGTGGGAAGCACAATGGCTCTCACAACTCAATAGGCTCGCACTCACAACACCCGGCAGAGAACTGCTCGAGAAGATCCATGTTAATCAGCCGTATACAATTGACCAAAGGGAAGAGGTCCCACGCGATGTAAGAAGGCCTAGCGACGACTAGGGCAGCCTGGGACCAGCGCGCAGTTCAGGCGCGTTCACACTAGGCCGACGGGACCCCGAGGTCGACGCGACAGCGACGCCGACGGTCGCGTCGGCCAACCTGGTCGTTCCCCGACTAGCCAGTCACACTGCACCGACGACGACGACGACGCCCCAACGACCAAGCGTCGTCCTAGTGTGACAACGCCGCCGACCAAAACGAGACCCGTTGGCCGACGTGCCTTGGGCATATCGGTGGCCGAGCGAAAACATTCACCGACCAAAAACAAGTAGCGAGCTCAGAGCGGGAAGTGCAATCATTATTTAGAGAAATAATGCACGCGCACCAACATTCATCAAGCCATATGGCCACTTGGCCGACGCGCCGCACTGATCGGCGCTTGCGAACTGCCGCCCCACTGCAAGCAGGGACACGGAGCGGTGAGCATCGCTGCGCCGCTCTACCCAAGCTCCGCCCGCAACCGGTGTCGCACTTCGCCGCCGTACAGCAGTCCCTCAGAAAGACTGCTCGAGCAGCGACAAAAGCATGCCTGCTTATGTTTCGAGCTTTCGGCAACGGCATCGCTCGCGGGCGCTCCGGGCGACGAGCTCTTCTGCTGCCTGGTTGCCGTGGTCGTCGCTAGGCCTATAGCCTCTTCCGCAACGAAGTCGCAGCGGCCGGCGCTTCGGAAGTCGCCTGCGCTATAATAAAAGGCCTACTCTACACATCGCTTTACTGTCAACAGCATCATCTCACAATAAAATAATAGTATGGTAAATCTCCACGACGTCTTCAGCAGCGAAGCGAGCGGGCGCCAGGCGAGCCGGACCGCAACGTCGGGCCAGCGGCAGCTGCGAGGCGGTTGTGGCAAAAAGTTTGCTCGTATCACAGTCGTTACCTTTGCCAGCAGCTCAGTATTCGTCAGCGATCCTCAAAAATGACACATTTTTCACATTTCTTATCCCAGGGTTTATTATTTACGTCAAGAACGCACTTTAGCTCCTTTTTATGACGCCGGCAGACGGGATCCAGGCTGGCCGGCCGGCCGGCATGCTCGGCGTACTTCACGTTCGCACAAGAAAATACATAACATCCATGATACTAGAGAATGCTTCCTACATTAGAGCACGGGCAATATGCCTCTGCAAAAGTGGATCTTTCGGCAACGACATCGCTTTCGGCAACGCCGGGCGTAAAGCACCATCGCGCTCGCGAGCGTGCAGAAAAAAAAAAGACTCGTGAGCACTCGTAACCAAGGTTGCTAGGCCGCGAAACCGCAAAACTTGGTCCCGTACGTCAGAAAACTGTGCAATGACGTAGGAAATACTTGCTTGTGTTTTCTTCTCTGTTCCTACGTCACATTGATGCACTAGCGATGGCTCAGACTTCAAGAGTGAGCATTTTCACGAACTTTAAAATGAAATTAAAATATGTTCTAGACCTCCCTTAAATTTAATACTTCGCTCTTATGGCCCTCACATACAAAGGAAACGTATGGCAGTCTTTTGTACAACCTTGGAATTTGATGTCTCTACCCCTTTAAGGCCATTTTCACCATAACGCACCATTTTCTTTGACACTTTCATTGCTTGGAAAGTGGGTAAAACCTTATCTTTAAGAACAAGCCAAATGAAATTGCTTGGCCGTATCTTGGCGTCATCGTCGTCGCTTGGCAGACTACTATTCACAAAATAGAAGAACAAATTAGGTTAACATTGCCTTCATAAATTCACCCAGCCTCTTCGCCATAGCCCTGGACAAGAATGTAGCAACAATTACTATACCGCGCCGTGACGTGAGCGTCCGCTCCAACTCTCATAGGTTCTGGGTGCTGGTGTTCACGTTTCATTCATTATTCATATTAGCTGCGAAAAATTACGACCTGGCAAAGACACTGCCTCATGATAGTTTCTGATTACTCATGAACGCAGTTCTGTTGATTTTGCTGAAGAAGACCATCGGCCCTGTGAACTGTTCGAAACGTCTCGTCCAACTTCTTGCACTGTCCCCAGGTGCACCCGATTGATACCAACCAGTTCACCAGCCTGCAGCGCAAGATCTTCTTCAGCCTGTACACCGACATCCGGCGTCAGTCCGTGTTCGCGCCGCAGAGCCGCGCGGGCGAGAAGTCGGCGCAGGCACTGCGCATGTGCGAGGACATCTTCGTCAACCGCGAGGAGAACCTCGAAGGCCTGCGCGCCTTCCTCAGCGACCACCAGCTGGGATGGCCCGACGCGCCGCCCGACTCCCAGTTCGACGTCATCGATGCGCTCGTCGGCCTCGGACTGGACACCGACGTGCACATCTTATTCCAGGTGGCGCTAGTTCACACAGTCCGTGTAATGCGTAGACCTATATGGCATAGTTTAATTAAGAGAACACGTTGTTTGGCGAGTCGGTCGTTCATTATCACATAGGTAACTGCACAAATACGATAGGATAGGGATAGGAAAACTTTTAATGTCCAACAGAAAGAGGGTAGCCAGAGGGCTACTCGCCTAGACGACGGCCAAAAGGTCTTGACTCTCGGCGGCGGCTTCGGCCAGTCGGACGAGTTGTAACTGAGTCGCCGGGTCGGAGCTCAGTAGTAAGGTCTCCCATTGATCTTTTGTGGTTATACCTCGTTCTTGCCGGGGGGCATGAGAACATTCCTATAGTATGTGGTCCAAGGTGGCCCTAAGTTCGCAGTTTGCGCATTTGTCTGAAAATTGCCCTGGGTACATAAGACTCCAGAGTGCTGGGTCAGGAAAGGTAAGTTTGTAACCGGCGCCAGTTGATGGCTTGGTATCTGGACAAGGATCTATCCGCTGGAGGAAGTCTAGCTCGTTTCAAACGATAGTGTTGTGTAAAATACGCGAACAATTACCTTAAGGGTGCGCTTACTAATGAAAGGAGCTTTGGTGATTTTGCCTTGTTAGTATTTGCGAAGTTAGTTATAGGCTACGAGGCAACTACAGCGCCACCAACGACAGCAGCGACGTCGGGAACCTGTCGTGCACTTCAACCCCGGCAAAAATTGGAGGCCGAAAGTCTTCAGGCTGTGTTGGTGTGTTAGACTAAAAAAGCACCTTGGTGGAAGTTGATCTCTAAAGCTTTAGTCAAGCCCTTTCCTGAGTTTTCGTTCCTGCAATGTTCCAGAGGTCGTCATTTCGGATTTTCCTCCCTCGAGAGCTTGTCTATCAACCTTGCTTTGCACTAGTTTCTATCGATATTTAAAATGTGAACTTCTTGCACACTTTTCAGTCACAACTGAACTTGTGCACACAGGTTAAATGGTTCGTAGTTTAGAAAGTGCTAAACCGCACTGACAGGGCATACACAGATGCGAAAAAGGAGGGGCAAGCGCTTGTCTCCTGTCCTCTTCCTTCCTCGGTGCATGCCTTGTCAGTGCCTTTTACCACTTTAAAGCTTTCCAGACACCTCGGCAAAGATAAGTAAAATTGATTTTTTTTTTTGAAGAAAAATAACGCTACAGTATCTGTCTCACATCTCGGTGGTCAGTTGAACCGCGCCGTAAGGGAAGGGATGAAGGAGAGAGCCAGAGAAGAAAGGAAGAAAGAGATGCCGTAACGGAGGGTCTGGGGATCTTAAACGAGCACTGACATCGCACTGCACACGGCCGCCTTTTGCGTTTCGCCTCCATTGAAACGTGACCGCCGAGGCCGGGTTCAAACCCAGGAACTCCGGCTCAGTAGCCGAGTGCACTAACCGCTGAGCCATCGCGACGAGTGAGGTCCTGAGGCTCGTCTGAATTAAAAGGTTTTGAGCAACGAGGACAGTGCTAGTGTGACGTTCCCACCTGTCGGGGGTCAGTCACAATGCAACACAATATTTGTTGCTATTTACGGGTTCTGCTGAAGCGAGGAGAATTGAGCCAACACACAACGCCTCCGAGTCAACCTAATTTATTCACACTCTCTGCCTGAAGGAAACTGGGAGTTCGCTCACCGCTGTCTTGTATTAGGCGTCGGTGCAGTCCGGCCAACAGGTGACTCGCTCTCGGCTGCTCTGGCGGGGTGGCGCTCAGCCTGGCGACGGTCCCACATTTCGGCGAACTGGCCCGGCAACCGCTGACGGGGGCTTCAATCTAGGCAACGTCAGATCTCCGCAGTCGTCTCGGCTAGCGGTACCATGACAAGTTGCGGCGTCAGGCTTCTTGGGCGTCTCGGCTGGCGGTCAGTTTGCTGCGGAACCCCTCAGGTCCGGCCTCGCCGACTACAGACCAGCTCGATCTGCTTCCGTTCACCTCGCCCGTCCTTGCTCGTTCTCTCCTTTGTCTCCTGTCTCCAACGCGTCTCTGAGGACTCTCTTTCTTTCCTTCGGTGTCCTCCTCGCCCAACGGTTTTTCGCCGTCGCTTCATGCAGCCGACCAAGGGTGCCCGCCGATTTTTCCATGAAGCCGCGGCCGTTAGGACGCGAAGGCCGGCGGCCCCGTTGGGGATGTGTCGAAGGGGATCAGGTGTCCCTCGGAGGGCAGCGGTTCCCCTAAACCAGCGTCTCGCCTCCTCTGCTGGGAGCCCTCCTGGTGCTAGCTTGCCGGCCTCCCCCGCCACCTTGAGCCGTTAGTAAGGCCGTTGCGTTGCAAGACACTGCTGGCCTGTGGGCCCGCGAACTCCGGGAAACTGTTTGTGCCGCGAGCGTTCCGGCGTATACCCTCGGCGCCGCAGGGTGCCGGCCTCTTCGCGAACGCTGGGCTCATGTTCGGCCGAAGATGCACTCCTCTCGAACTTGACATGTTTATGAGGGTCACGGCTGTCCTCTCTCCTCTCGCATCGGAACTCGGGGTGGTCTGGATTCGATCCCCAAGGACGCCCCCTCTTCCAAGAACCGCGGCTTGGTCACGCGACCACGGCATTCGAAAACTTGGCCGTCAACGGGCAAAGAGAGTCCTCCTCCAGCAGCGGAAGAGAGCAGCTGCTCGGGGCAACGTTTAAAGTATCTATAAACGTTGGCTCGGGAAGCCAGTCTGTACTTTCCAAGGGCCTGGGGCCCTCTTTTCTTTTGGGTTAACTTCCCTTAATAAAAACCCAACTCTAGCCTTCTCAGAGTCCACAGCCCGTACCTCGCAACAAGGCCGTCTGCAGGCGCGCATGCGGGCACGCACAAACGCACAAACGTGCCTGTCTCTGCGCCAAAGGGGGGGGGGGGGGAGTTGGGGACGCACCGCAAAACGGGCCGCAGGGATGTGTGTGGTTGCGCTGGGCTCCCCGCGCAGCCTCTCCTCTTTACCCCTCTGGCTACTTTGCACGTCTTTCTGTTGCGCCCGCCGCATTCCACACAACCGCCCTCGCTGACGGGGCAGGGCGATAATTTTGAAGCTAGACACAGTGTCTCTGGTGCTAGTCGATGGAGAGAGTTCTTCTGGGTCATGCCTAGGCCTCCCGTACACAGTCCTTCACACTAGTATGACACCACTCTGCTTTCATGAACCCGCCCCCAGGTGAAGCTGGTGCCCAACTTCAAGCAGGACGACCGGCTCATCCTGTCGCTGAGCCAGAACCCGGGCCTGATGCTCTGGTTCCAGCATCGGGCACTGCACCTGCAGGGCGCAACTCTGGGCAGGACGCTACTGCACCTCGCCGGCACGATGGGCAATCCGTCGCAGGACTACACGGCCCTGGTCGAAGACACGGTCCAGATGGACACGGACCTCATGTCCATGTACTTCGAATTCAAGGAGAAAGACCTCATCGGCTACTCGCAGTTCCAGGTAGGGTTTTCAAATGCGTAAAACACACCTCTTACAGCAATGCTTGCCGAGGTGGAAATTAATGCACAGAAAAAGAAGGTAAAGAAGACGCGTACAGTGTGCACACGTCATGCGTGCATTGACAAACATATGTTAGTGGGATTTAACATCCAAGTGGTGCCCATGACAGAGAGGCCGTAGTGGAGGGGTACAGAATCATTTCAACCACCCAGTGTTAATTTACGTGCGCTGGCATCCCGCAGGTAACAGCTGTCTTTTGCATTTCGCCTCCATCTAAGTGCAGCGACTGCTTCCAGGTTTGATCCCACGTCTTTGGGATAGGGAGCCGGACGCCATAGTCACTAAACCACAGCGGGAAATGCTTGACAGTAAACCTCAGATTTTAGTGGGAACATGTGCCAACTAGTTCGGATCAAAGTATTCTTGCTGCGATACACCAACATCATACACTTCACCAGAAATGCTTTTCAGGAGGGGCCCAAGGTAACTTTTTAAAGCGATAGAGTTAAAGGCCCCGTTAACCATAAAATCTGGTTTCGGCGTTGTCGGTGTCGTCGTTGTGAACGGAAAACCACGGGCATGGCTCTGGCCGTTGGTCCTCAGAGAACTATTATGATACATTCCAGCGGCTAAAAAGACACGGACGAAGGTAGACGAGACAGGACGAACGCCGGACTTCAACTGAGGTTTATTTCACAAACAGCGATAATATACAAAAGGGGGCGCAAGGAAAAGTAATCCGTGACAAGATTAACCCATAATCAAAAAAGTGCAGAAGGCTCCTTTGCCATGCCACTCATGTTTTCCACATCGGCGCACCTACTATCTATCGCCTACCTGGCTGAATCCACCCGTTTGCCTTCAGGTAATCTATTTCTTTTTTGTTTAGCGCCACAGAAGGGCTGCTGACGCAGTTTTCTTTGTCATTGAAAATACTGAACGCTTCAAAAATTTCTCGGCTCTTTTGAGTCTTAAATCTGCGCATCACACTTGTCCTTTCTAAAAACGCCTTACATGCTGGCTTGTGTGAGCAACGGCGAATGTGGTCGGCTAGGTGACCTCCGCCAGATAACGAATGGGCTGTCCGGCGATGCTCTAGCAAGCGTTCGTTGAGGCAGCGTCCCGTCTGTCCGATATACCGTCTGCCACAGGCGAGGGGGATGCTGTATACAACACCAACTTCACATTGAACAAGAGGTTTGATGTGCTTAATGGGACGCATGTGCCGCCTGGTGAATGACGCCAAAAAGAGGCCTATGTGCAAAATTAAGCACATCAAACCTCTTGTTCAATGTGAAGTTGGTGTTGTATACAGCATCCCCCTCGCCTGTGGCAGACGGTATATCGGACAGACGGGACGCTGCCTCAACGAACGCTTGCTAGAGCATCGCCGGACAGCCCA
Source organism: Amblyomma mixtum (assembly GCF_055824585.1). Taxonomy (NCBI): domain Eukaryota; kingdom Metazoa; phylum Arthropoda; class Arachnida; order Ixodida; family Ixodidae; genus Amblyomma; species Amblyomma mixtum. The sequence goes on from NC_143018.1 coordinate 43,463,548, forward strand.
TTCGTTATCTGGCGGAGGTCACCTAGCCGACCACATTCGCCGTTGCTCACACAAGCCAGCATGTAAGGCGTTTTTAGAAAGGACAAGTGTGATGCGCAGATTTAAGACTCAAAAGAGCCGAGAAATTTTTGAAGCGTTCAGTATTTTCAATGACAAAGAAAACTGCGTCAGCAGCCCTTCTGTGGCGCTAAACAAAAAAGAAATAGATTACCTGAAGGCAAACGGGTGGATTCAGCCAGGTAGGCGATAGATAGTAGGTGCGCCGATGTGGAAAACATGAGTGGCATGGCAAAGGAGCCTTCTGCACTTTTTTGATTATGGGTTAATCTTGTCACGGATTACTTTTCCTTGCGCCCCCTTTTGTATATTATCGCTGTTTGTGAAATAAACCTCAGTTGAAGTCCGGCGTTCGTCCTGTCTCGTCTACCTTCGTCCGTGTCTTTTTAGCCGCTGGAATGTATCATAATAGTACTACCAACCAACTAGCCCAACTTTCTACGCTTAATGGTCCTCAGAGAGTAACCTAGAAGGCAGGTGGGCCAACTAGATCACTTGAAATTGCGGCATCATCACAACCCGACCACCGTATAGTGATCAAACAGCCCAACATGGCAGGTGGCAGTTAAATTACTGATTGGTAGGTCGGGAAGAGCAACCTGGGTCGCACAAGGCCCACCGCTGGGAGCACCTGCCATCGCAGGGCAGAAGCGCATCGCTTAACCGCTGCACCACTGCACCAGAAGGGGTTTGAGGACTTCCAGGGATTTATGAATGTAGAGAATGACGTACTGCGTATATGGGAATTAACACCCATTAAATGCTATCGCGTCGTACCCTTAAGGCGGAGCTTAAGTGTCCCCTTCGATTTTTTTGCGTCGAGCAGGGTAAACCGGATGAAGGAGGGGGGCTCAGCTTTATTTCGAAGGGGGAGGGCCTCCTCCTCCTCTTTCTGGTCCTGTTGTCAAGCGCTGTTTGAATTTTCTTGTCACCATGGAACACCAACTCGCCCAATCTGCCGTCCTTGGATGCGTGCCTCAATTACACACACCGACACATGACCACAGGCGCATGACCTGACACAACACAGCCCCACACGACCTGACATCACGTGACCGCCCGCTCTCCTCGCAGGAGCTCGGCGACCTGAGCGCCGGCCGCGTCTCCTCCGAGAAGTGGCTGGAGGCCATCAACCGGCACCTTCCGGAGGACGTCCAGATGAGCGCCACCAGCGAGCTGTACATCATCGGCACCGCCTACCTGGCCGTCGCCGGCCGCTTCCTGGGCAAGTACGCTCGCGACCCGGACCGGCTGCGGCTGTTCCTCGGCTGGCACGTGGTGCGCGCCCTGCTGCCCCTGGCCTCGTACAGCCTCACCAAGGCGCTGATGGGCGAGACGAGCGAGTCGCAGATGGCCGTCACCTACCTGGAGTCGTGCATCGGCCGCGTCTCCGAGATGGCGCCGTTCGCGCTGGCGCACTTCTTCTTCGCCAAGTTCCTGCCGGCCGGCGCGCTCAAGACAGCCGACCACATGGTGAACGCGATCCGCGAGTCGTCGCTGAGGGCCTTTCGGAACCTGTCCTGGATGGAGGACGCGACGCGGCGCGAGGCCGTCAACAAGCTCTCCTCGCTGCACGAGATCGTCGCCTTCCCCAAGGAGCTGTCCTCGGCCGAGGCCATCGACGCCCACTACTCCTACCTGCCCAAGTTCAGGTGAGTGGGATTACGCGGTACGCCCCTCTGCACTGATGTCATAGTCGGCTGCAGAGCTCTTTGATCATTCAGTTCGAAACTCTGCTTTAAGACCTGTCTATTGCTATGAAGGCGCCAGCAGGGAGCGGAAAATGCAAATGGCACTATCTGACAGCATTACTTCAGCAACGCTGAAATATACTAGTTTAATTTTTTTTAATCTGTCTAAATGTTATATCTATGCATTTTTTAGCGTGTCTGTTTCGTTGATTTTGTTGCCACCGAGTCGCTTATTAGCCATGCTGGAACCAATAACTCGTGCACAGTTCTCGACACTGGCAGCGGCCGACTTCTCGCCCATTTAAACCGCGGGATTTGGATACATGGGCTCTTTGGGGAGTTTTCTTATGATCAAGAAGCTTGGGTTGGCCGTCGTGAGTATTCAGGCAGAGGGTGGCGTCGGCCAGTGCAGTGTGTTTATATGCATGTTAAAACTTTGGCACTTCACACAGCACACCTGTAGGGTATCCAAAATTATTATTCACAATTCGCCGCCGCGGTGGCTCAGTGGTTATGCTGCTCGGCTACTGACCCGTAAGACGCGGGTTCGATCCCGGCCGTGGCGGTTGAATTTCTTAGGAGGAAAAATTCTAGAGGCCCATGTACTGTGCGATGTCAGTGCACGTTAAAGAACCCCAGGTGGTCGAAATTTCCGGAGCCCTCCACTACGGCGTCTCTCATAGCTTTAGTCGCTTTGGGACGTTAAACCCCATAAACCATAAACCATATTTCACAATTCATTTTCGAACGAAACATGAAAATCAAAGGGAAGGCTCATTTTCATGTAGGTTATGTGACCAGGCAGACATGTTGTGAGAGGATGTTGTCTTTGTATCTGAAGATGGCTGTACTGCGCTTGCCAGAACAGCACTTTAAGCTTGTTGGCTTTGTATATATTGAGGTCAACAGCACAGAAACCAAAGGCGCTTTCATCCTGCCGAAATTCAGCGATCTTTTTGCGCGTACTTGTGTCGTTCTCTGCAGGAGCCCGTTTCTGCGCGCGTACCTCGAGTCCCTGCGCGCCGCCCTGGTGCCGTCCAAGCGGCTGCTGCGCGGCGGCCGCGGCAACCGCTCCATCAACCGCGAGCTGTACCTGCACGCGCAGCCCATACCGGTGAACGCGTTCTACATGTTCGTCTACCACGTGATGTTCATCATGCCCTCGATCCAGTTCCCGCCCTACTTCGCGCGCTCCATGCCGGCGGCGGCGCGCTTCGGGGGCCTCGGCCACGTGGTCGGCCACGAGATCACGCACGTCTTCGACCCCTTCATGGGAAACATGGACCAGACCGGGGTCAAGGTGGGATATACCTTACTAAGGGGACAAGGCTTCTGCATTAAACAAAGGGGACACCAACTTATATAAACTATATCAAGTTTACACTCTAAAGGAACTGAAATGACTACAGATGTTATTCTCTTTGGGGCGCTGGCACAACCCTCCCTCCCTAAAACGGCAGCCATTACCCTATACACGTTATCTATATGTGATTCGTTATCCACGTGGTTTTCTAATAAGAGGAAGGAGTAGAAGATGAAGATAGCTTAGGCAGAATACGCGAGCTTTTATGGGCAACTGATGGGAGTTATCTCGGCTGTTGTAGTACAGTGTCGACACACCTGTCTAGAGCGCTCGAGCAGTGCCGTCCGGTGGAAATAATGTGAAATTCTAAAGTAGGCATTGACTTTCACCGATAATGCTTGCGCTAGACAGAAGCCTAATAGACATGTGCACCACACAGGCACCAGTGCCTTACCCCCAGCAAACCAGCTGCGATAAGGTTTAACTTCATCTGCTCTCCAGTTCACCGCTCGAGCGCTCGAGACAAGTGTGATCGACTCTGTACTTAGCCTTTCAAGAGTCCATCTGCAAACATTTTCGTTTCTTCTTTCTCATTTCCTCGCATTTTCGCCCTTCCCCGTGAGAACAGGTGAACTGGTTCTCGGAGGCCTCCCGAATGCGCTTTATCAGCCGCCTCGAGTGCCTGGTGCGCCAGTACAGCGAGGCGTCCAGCCGCTACCGCGAGCCCACCTCGCTCACGCTGTCCGAGGACTTCGCCGACAACAGCGGCTTCGAGCACACGTTCGCCGCCTACCGGCGGGTCGTGGCGCGAGGCGGCGACTCCTCCGGCGTGCGGGGCTTCGCCAACGACCAGCTCTTCTTCCTCGCCTCGTGCCACAAGTGGTGCTCGGCCAGGGCGGAGCTCAGCTCTCCCTACTACTCGCCCAAGAGCCTGCGCTGCAACGTGCCCCTGATGAACAGCGCCGAGTTCGCGGCCGCCTACAGATGCCGCCCGGGGGCACCCATGAACCCCACCAAGAAGTGCACGTTTAAGTGAACTTCACGCGCATCTGCGGATGTAACTGTGCGCGCTGCGCAACACATCCGCGAGAAAGTGCGCAGGTTTTTTTTTTTTTTAGCGACAAAAATATCGTTCGCGTCTATTGGCATCCTCTTATATTGCGCACCGTATTTTTTTTTTTTTGACGATTTTCATACCTCTAGGGCAAGGCCGTTCCATGGCTCAATGCTAATAGCAGTCGTTCCGAAGCTTAACGAGACGTGGAAACATAGCACCAAGCAATTTATAAACCATGACGCCCGATTCGATAAGTATGCTGGCGATCAGCAGGATTTACGTTTGACCATCAGCAAAGCTTCTACCGAGCTTTTGTTAAGATGAATATCGACGCTTCCACTGCTATGGCGATGTATTTTTATTTATTTTGGTTTATGCGTTATTTCTGGTATGAGAAAGTCGCTAATTGAGCTTTTTGTGTCTTTAACGCTCTCTAACGCGTCTTGTGATGTCCCCCTATACGTTATTAAAACCAGACACGGTGAAATAACGTCTGGCAGCATTTTTTTCGGTCACACTCAGCACTGCGGTTACCTCAAACTGCTAAAAACAACCGGATCATAAAAAGGCGACAGTTACGGTACGTGGGACAGCGGAGTAGCGAATCTACAAAGTCTGGGCGTCACATCCTTTGATTCGTCATTGGCGATAGCGCTCCCTACAGCTGGCTCTGGGGCTGTTCTATAGCCTCGCCGAAACGCGAGTTCAACGGTGGCAAACGTGGGGTGGTGCCACCTGAAGGTGGCGCCATGTTTTTTGACATCATTGGCCTAATTACGCCAACTACAGGACAAAGCACCGTTTATAAAGCTTTTTTAGTTTCGAAACTGCTCCTCCCGAAGCGGCCGCGATTTGCGCCCAGACACTGAGATGGCGCTGCAGTCGAAGTTTGCGCCACGCTCGACGCTAGCTAGCCACGCTGCGATGCAGCAACGTTGCTGACGCTCCGGTAGTCGTGCGCATTTGCGCCGCGTTTTGTTACCAAGTGATCCTGTCGTTGTGAGTTGAGTGTTTGTGCACTACGCACGCTTCAGCAGCCTTTGGTGTGTGGTCGGGTGCGGACGCTCATGGTGTGGACCCAACCTGCAAGTAGTGTGGGCTGCCGAATGTTCTCGAACGCCGGGTTTATTTTTTCGCTGTCAGAGGGTAGTAGGTGGTGTGCGTCATTTATCTTCTTTAGAATGTGCTCGGACTGGCAACCAAATTCCAACGTGTTTCGTGCCAGGATATACCAGCGGGTACCGGCGCAACACGGAGAAGAGGCACTTGTTTTCTCCGCCGACCGATCCAATTCTCCTTGCAAAATGGTCGAGAGCGATACCCCGTGCAGACAAGGGGTTGGGGAAAACATGCAAAGTGTGCGACGCCCACTTCCAAGGAGGGGATATTGGGAAGTCATATAAGCATGTAATCAATGGAGAAGTGATTGAAATCGAGCGCGGTGTATGGTCTCTAAGGAGTGATGCAATTCCTACCAGATCTCCTAATCTGCCGCTGTACTTCTGCTCAAATCGGAAACTGCAAAAATCTCCGAAAAAGAGAGCAACCGTCTCAAGAAACGCAGTGGCAACGCAGAGCGACGCTGCAGAAGATATCAAGCGAGAGCAACCAGAGCCCGTGCAAGTCAGCTGCTTGCATGTTAATGAGCTGGTGGAGAAGAGCGCTTCTTTGAGGTTACCTCGTCAGTGGAGATCGGCAGCTCTTGAAAATGGGCACCGATCACAGATTGTTTTTTTTACAAGCCAGGATTGGAGGCAGATGTATATTCAGTACTCAAGAGTGTCGTAGTTCGCGAAGACACGAGTTATGTTGTATCTGCCCGCGGAAAACTGGTGCCGACGCTGCCCATGGATTTGGCAATCACTTCGTTACAAGACGTAAAGGCAATTGTGCAGGTTGTACAAACTATGCAAGCCTGTCATGGTTGCACCTCTAGCAGGGGAGGAACTGTATACCACAAGCAGTGCAGAGTTCTGACTGAGGCAGAAAAAGGTGTCTGTATAAAGTGTGCGAAAATGACGAAGGACCTTAAAAGAAGAACTGGACTGAAACTCAAGAAAAAGGTGTGCCTTGCAGCACCTGTTGTGAGGAAGAGGCTCATTCGTGCCGCTGCAGCTCGGGAGCAAAAGAAGAAAGAAATTAGCCAACTCAGTGAAAAACTGAAGAAAGTGTTTTCAACAAGTCTAGGTAGTGTGTGTGAGGAGTTTTAATAAACTATAATATGCTAATGAAACTACATTAAAGACGTGTGCGTGATTTTTTTTATTCCATAAGTATTTACCAGAGGCAGCAGAAAAATGTCAGCATGATATCTATCGGCAGCTCTCTATATGTGCCTTGAAAACCAAGAAGTCGCTCTATGGAACCTCTCGAGTCTAGTCTGGAGGGTCCTTCTAATCTTTAATAAAATCGAGGCAGACGTTCAGGCTTTGCAACTTCAATTATTGTTAAATCTTGCTCAATTTCGCATTTGGAAAGCAAGAGTAAAAATTACTCGCGACCAATGGGATTGATACAGAGGGGTAAGGTCACCGTTCAAGCGCAATGCGATGGAAACGCCGCATTCTACAGACGCACGAAAGTGACTATTCTGCCCAAGACGAAACGTAATCACTGATGCCCATCTTTTTCTAAAGCACTGGTCGCTTCTACGCACACGTAGTTCAACTCCTTAAGCTTACGAAGCGCAGATAATGACGCCACGAAGCGTGAGCAATGTCTTCGGTTAAGCGCCGTGCGGTAGGACAGCGGAACGGTACACGTCTGTAGCAGACGACGCACTTCCATGGCGCAAACTCGACAGCAGCGCCGCGGTGGCGGGCGCGGCGGCGGGCCGCATGCTCCCTGTTGGCGCGGCGAGGAGATGCGGAACTGAAAAGGATCTATAAACGATGGGACAAAGTCCCCTTCCACTGACCTCCAGATAGCTCTGTCCTGCATCAGCTGTGCCGACGTTATGCCGGCAAACATACTAACCTGATTCGCGCACCTGACAACACACTGCCGCCCCTGCTCCTCCTGCTTTCTGTGGAGATCCACTCCTTTAGGACAATCTGCGATCTTCTCTTCCTGGCGCTGATCAAGGGACCTACAAAATTCTCAGTAACCTGACTCCTAGCTATTGGGACTACTAGACCATATGTTGGTATAATGATAGGTCTGACTGGATGTGGTATAAGAATGACCTTGGCTTCTTTCCAGATAGGTGGTTGGTGCCCGTTCTTCCAAACATATGGTCTGGTTTGGTTCGGTTTATGGGGTTTAACGACGCAAAGCGACTCAGGCTGTGAGAGACGCCGTAGTGGAGGGCTGCGGAAATTTCGACCCCAGGTGGTCGAAATTTCCGAAATTTCCGCATGCATGCATGCATGCATGCATGCATGGATGGATGGATGGATGGATGGATGGATGGATGGATGGATGGATGGATGGATGGATGGATGGATGGATGGATGGATGGATGGATGGATGGATGGATGGATGGATGGATGGATGGATGGATGGATGGGTGGGTGGGTGGGTGGGTGGATGGATGGGTGGTTGGATGGATGGATGGATGGATGGATGGATGGATGGATGGATGGATGGATGGATGGATGGATGGATGGATGGATGGATGGATGGATGGATGGATGGATGGATGGATGGATGGATGGATTGGATTGGATGGATGGATTGGATTGGATGGATGGATTGGATTGGATGGATGGATTGTATTGGATGGATTGGATTGGATTGGATGGATGGATGGATGGATGGATGGATGGATGGATGGATGGATGGATGGATGGATGGATGGATGGATGGATGGATGGATGGATGGATGGATGGATGGATGGATGGATGGATGGATGGATGGATGGATGGATGGATGGATGGATGGATGGATGGATGGATGGATGGATGGATGGATGGATGGATGGATGGATGGATGGATGGATGGATGGATGGATGGATGGATGGATGGATAGGAGCGCCCCCTTTGAAACGGGGTGGTGGCAATTGCCACCATGCTCAGCTTTTCTTTCTTTATTATTATTTTTTGTTTACTGTGTTGGCAATTCTCATTAAGATTCTCCATCACCTTTGCCTACGGTTTCCTACAATTCTAACCTTATGCTACATCTCTGCTTTTCAGCCACCAATCCTCCAATCGCTTTTTGCTGAGTTCCACTGCAGATTTATTTACATGACCATTGTTATCTTTAAACCCTAGGGCCTCAGAAAGAGTGACTGTGCCTGCATCGACATCCGGATGGATACCATCACATTTGATTATGAGGTGTTCAATTGTTTCCACAGATCTACCACACACTGCACATGTGTCATCTTCTTCGTTAAATTTCTTTTTGTAGCTGCGCGTTCTAAGACACCCTGATCTAGCTTCAAAAAGTAGGGCACTGCCTCTTGAGTTATCATAGAAAAATTCTTTCCTGATCTGCCTTTTCCAGAATCGATATAGTTCTACACTATGTTTATTTTCCATTGAATTCATCCAATTTTTAACTTCCGCGTTTTTAACCTGTCGTTTAATGCTTTTTCTTTCTCCGTCCTCATGACCGGCATACTTACTGGTTAGTTTTCTAGTTCTTTTCCGCCACTGTGAGTCAACGTTCTTTCTGTACAAATATTTAAATACCTTAGCTGCCCATCTGTTATCGTCCAGTTTCCTCAGGCGTTCTTCATATAGTATTTTACTCTTAGCTTCCCGTGCTTCGAACGATGCCTAGCCCATATCCCCTTGTACTGCCTCGTTTGTGGTTTTGCCGTGGACACCTAGTGCTAATCTTCCAACAGCTCTCTGATTCACGTCTAATCTCGACTGAACTTCTGCCCTTAAGCACAGAACCGCATTGCCGAAAGTAAGTCCCGGCACCATTATTCCTTTCCAAATACCTCTTAGTACTTCATATTTGTTGTACCCCCATAATTCCCTATGTTTCATTATCCCGGCGTCTCTTCGTCCTTTTGCCCTAAGAGCCTGTTCGTGCTTTTCCGTGTATATCTGCCCTTCGTTTAGCCATATCCCGAGGTATTTGTATTCGGCCACTTTGGGTATTTCGTGTCCTTGTATTGTAAGCCCCTGATCAGTTGCATCGTTAAAAATCATCACACCTGATTTAGTTGCGCTAAAACTGAATCCTAGAGCGTCTCCTTCGTCTCCACAGCAATTAACCAAAGTTTGTAAATCTTCCTGGCTATCTGCTAACAGTACAATATCGTCCGCATACATTAAACCGGGAGTCGCTGCTCAACTACATTTCCGCCTAATCTGTACGATAGATTATAACCCAGATTACTTTCTTCTAGCCTTCTTTCCATATGTATCACGTAAAGCATGAACAGCAGCGGTGATAGAGGACAACCTTGCCTTAATCCTGTCTCATTCAATAAACCGCCATCTAGAGGAGGAGGCTGCCGCGATTCATAAAGCTTAGCACCATGACTTGACCAATGCCTCGTCAAGACCGTGATATATCAGTCCTGGTAATGACTGTTCAATCCATTCTCCTTGCCTGAGAAACGAAAGGTTTAAGTCAAGTCCGCTCCTTTCAAGTTTGGTCTCTAATCCTTGTAGGTACAGCATGGACAACAAAGGCAAGAGAACACACCCTTGCCTAAGCCCCCGCTGTACCTATGTAGGCTCTGATACATTTTTTTTTCTGCATTTTATAAGCACGTTGTTACTTTTATAGATATATTTCAAAAGATTAGTTACTCCATCTTCGATACCTAATGCGGCCTGTATGTCCCACAAATCTTGAATTACACTGTCGTAGGCACCCTTGATATCCAGAAATTCTAGCCATAAGGTCCTGTGTTCCTTTTCAGCAATCTCGATACACTGCGTCAATGAGAACAGATTGCGCTCTAACCTCCTTTGTTTTCGGAACCCATTTTTTAGCTCTCTTAGCGCCCCCTCGTTTTCCACCCATGCCTGCAATCTGTCATTTAAAATCTGCATCACCCTGTAAACCACTGACGTCGCTGTTATGGAACGGTAGTTATTTATGTAAGCTTTGTTCCCCTTTTCCTTATATCACGCTCATCCTGCTTTGTCTCTATCCTTCGGGGGTTTCCCCATCTATTAAAATTTTGCTCACTACCTCTCCTAAAGGTGCACTAAAGAGAATTCTGAGCTCGTCTTTTTACCGCGAAAACTCGAACTCCACGCTCCGAGCATAGATAGAACCTTCGAATTATTGTCCTGTGCGGCCGATTTCTCTATTAAATCGAATCAGACGTCCAGGCTCCCGCCTTTTTTTTTTAACTCACCTCCGAATAGAGGAGTCAGCCAACACGCGGAGTGCCTTTCAGTCAGTCGCGTGGCGACGTGCCGCTCTGCCATCGGCGGAGTGATACGCAGCGATCGGCGAATGCAAAGTGTCCACGCGTATTTTTATTTCCACGGGCGTAATTTGCTGCTATGTCTGCGCCTGAAACTATTTATTCATGGAAACCTAAAAACAAAATAAAAGCGAGAGTAAAGCCGCCACGCGATTGGCTGAAAGGAACATCAGGCGTTGGTTGACTCCTCCTACTCTCTGAGGTGAGTTTAAAAAAAAAAAAGAAGAGGGGAGCCAGGACGTTTAATCCGATATAGGGAAATCGGCCGCACAGCACAACAGTTCGAAGTTGCTTATAATGCTCGGAACGAGTAGATCGAGTTCCCGCGGTAAAAAGACGATTTCAGATTCCTCTTCACGGCTTAGATTTTGGGCCCAATTTCTTTACCACACCCGGTCCTGTCGACGTGCTATTTTTTTTATTTTTTTGCTTCATATGGTCAGATACAATCTAAATAAGCCTGCACTCCGCAGTGAAAGAGGTACTCCCGCATTCAGGAGCGTTGCACAGAATTCTTTGACGACAAGAATGTAGTGCGTTCTAAACTTTTTTGTTACCTAAACAAAAAATTAATCACAATAGAAAATTATAAGCTCAAGAATTTTTATACCTGGCCTGTTTAATAAAGCCAAACATTAAAGATCCGATCTCCTTTTACTGTTATATGAGTGGCTAGCGGAGTAATCCAGGACGGTAAGGACGGCGCGGATCGTGGCCCAGTGTCACCAACTGCTGTTTTTTTTTTTTTTAAGTTGTATCCGAATACCTTGATCACTGCTCTGTAAATAAGTCTTTTTAGTCATGGAGTTCATGTTTCCAAAATGTAGTAGCTTCTTTTCTATCCTTTTTATTCACTTCTGACCACCATTTTCTCTCTTATATCCCTCTTTGATAATATAACTTGAGCTAGCTCAAGAGCGTGGGAACGCGCATCAACTAACCACAACGCTGGCTACGCTAGCGCAACGGCACGACAGAGCTGAGCAGACAAGGCGCTGTACGTGTTACGTAGTATGTACTACGTGTGTACCGACGTCCTGTCGTCTTCTAGTATCGTTCCATTGAGATACAAATGACTCTTCTTTTTTAAACGTCTTTCCTGGAGACTCTGCTGGTATTCTCATGCAGTTGATCGCGCAAGAGGTAGGCGTTGCCGTTGAAAAAGATGAGAACGACGAAAAGACTAAATGCGAAGTGAAGAAAAGAAACTGAAACCGGAAAACTCCATGCCTCAGTTTCGGTACAGCTTCGGCTACGTAAGCAATGCCGGCTGTGGCTTCGAGCAGTTTCGTTTTTGGTTTTCCGTTTCCGGTTTGTCGTTTTCTTTTTTTGTCATATAAAGAAGTTGGCGACTGCTGTTTTCCTTGTGTCCCGAGTTAATGTGGTTGAAACTTCTCATATACAATGGAGGTGAGCACTTTACCGCTATATTTCTATACCTCTTTTACGCAGCTGTGTTAGTCTTATTCTTACTGTACCGGTAAGCTGGCCTGGCGTGTGTGAAGGCTTACGTTAGAATCGTGAGATGACGGACAGGCAGATCCCTTGACAATCGCTTGTTACTTTGGGATGCCTTGTCATTGAGGATCGCTCGGCAGCTTACGTTAAGTTCATTGTGATCTTGCGTCTTGAAGTGTCGCTCGATATGTTAGAAGGAGCGCACTTCATTTTAGTGCAGAGAATTTTCAGCTCGTAAGTCCGTATTGTCCTCCCGACATTTTTAGAACGCTGCTGCGGATAAATCGATTGCCGTGCTCGCAAACTGTGGCCCGCACCTTTTTGTGACTCATTTCGTTGTTGCATCTCAAATTCAGGTACGCAACTGTTATTTTCAGCAGTCTGGGGATACGCCAGATCTGGAGTTTGTTTATGATGACGCCGACACGCACGAAAATGAGATCGCGGGTAAGTCGACCGCGTGCCTTGCGCTCGCCGAGTCGCCGAACGCGGGTTTTTAGTTTCGTTTTTTTCCTTTCTCAGAACTTTACACGTACACGGAAGAAGCCGAATTTTTCCAAAATAAGAAGGCGTTCGAAGACACTATGAAAGAATACGGTAAGTGAGCTGAACTGCATCCGCGTTTCGCTCATGGCATCACTTTCGCTCTTATTGGTTTAGCGCGCTTTCTTCGTTTTTGTTCGCTTGTTTAGTGAAACTGCGCTAACGGCATAACCCATCTTTCCTTTTCTCTTTTTGTTAACAATCGCTAACAACATGGCAAATGGCCTTGTCATACCAATAGTAAATTCTACTGGTGATAATAGTTGCACCCTTTGATTGTAGCCAAGTTTTTGGCACATCCGTTTCACCGTTAAAGACTAAGATTTTCAGACAAAACGGCTTTATGGCTGACGTGCGTAGCGGCCATTTAGCATGTTAAGGCGGTGTTGATTCTAAATAAAAAAAAAATTCAGGGGGGACACTTTGTTGACCTAAAGTGCGGTAAGGCGAAAGCCTTTGCATTTGGGAGGCATCCGTCTGATTTGACGCCTTTCTGCAAACACTCTCCAGCATCCTAGACAAGGAGAACAACATATGCGTTGGCAGGAAGTAGCGTAGCCTTAGCCCGCTCGACTGCGGAACGGAAGGATGGTGGTTCGAATCCCATCGTGCACAAAGGTTTTTATTCTGGTCTGACTAGAAAAGCGTGACACCTCTGCTGACAACCTTCGGTCGACAACGATGAATCATTAAAGGCTTTCGCCTTAATATTAATCAACACCAGAAACAAGAACTATTTTTGTTGTGGACATGACATTGCTGCTCTCTTCTCGTCGGTTGTCGTCAGTGTTGCACATCATCGTTTCAGGGTTCGAACCAAACTGGCACACACTGAGCGAAACGGCTCGACAGGAGGTTGCACTGCGGCTGATGGACGGCGTGGAAGTGAGCCCCCGTAGCGCACGAATGCTGGCCGTGCGCTCTGTCCTCTACATCATGCAGGGGGCATTTGGCGAGTGCACTACGCTCGAAGAACAGCCGCAGAGGGCGAGAAGCAGCGTTTTCCTCCTCTACCGACATGGGTTCTTTCATGTGTTTCTTCAGCTGCTCAACATGGAGATTGAGTGAGTTGAAAGTGCTTGCCTTTGGCACTAGCTCAAGCATTGCTCATTAACGTTAATGAAAAATGGTTAATGGTTAGTGCTCTACCATGTCTGGACAACTGTACCTGCATTCATGCATTGTGACAGATACCTCCAGCTCATGAAAGCTCTGCAGTACATAAGATCATGAGGGCTTCACAGTACATGAGGTTACATAAACTCTGCAGTACATAAGTTCACGAAAGGCTGCTAAACTGGCAATTGGAAAGGATAACTTTAAATCATATTTCTCTAAATCTAATACGAGGTCAAAATTTCTTTTTCTTCAGCAAACGCAGAGAAAATATTGCCACGCGTGCAGCTTGTGATGTGATACAAGCAAGGTTGCCCGTAGAAAGTGATCCGACCGAGGTCAAAAAGAGGGAAATTTAAAAATAATTTGCCCCTTAAACTCAATGTTGCCCAGCCACAAAATTTGGTGTAAATGAAAAGAAGACTGAACAGAGCCTACAATAAAAGTTTTAGTAAAATGCGTGCACGTCCAAAAGACCCAACAGTGTCTGACTGTGATGCCGAATTCACACTCATTTGTCACAGAAGGGCGGCAGTTGTTCTGAGAAAAACAGAAAGATTACTGCATGGCACTGTAATGATTAATTGTAGGCTTAAACATTAAGCGGACATGTTTCGATCGTTTCTAAAAAATTGTGTGTCACTACATCTTTGTGTGCATGTCAGTTGTAGTTTCCACTATTGCTAATGCTTGGCTTTTCTTGTGTTCAGAAACAGCAGTGCTGCCACGTCTGCCCTAAGGAAGCCAGCCGTGTCGCTGGGCGACAGCACGGACTTGAGGGCGATCCTGAGCGTCCTGTACATATTCGTCGAGGTGATGCGCGTCTCCTCCGAGACTGACACCGACGACATGAAGCGAGACCGCACAGCTTTCGCCGCTGAACTGGGTAAGTGGATATTCAATGATGGTTAGTTTTGTCTCGATATCTTCGAGCACTCTAATTTTATTCCAGAATAACCAGCAGCCTACATTGTCCTCTGAATCGACAACTGAGCCACACAAGCTGATGTGACAGAGATGGCATGATGCATTTATTGAGCCTTCAGTGTTTTACTTAGCACGAACATGAAAGGAAACAAATTACTCACACTTTTAGCATTAAAGCAGGCTTTAATAAGCAGCATGCAACATCTATGCCTGATTAGTCTTCTCATAGTGGAAATGAAACTATCTGTCAACGAGCTTGGCACATGATGGCCTCAGTTGCCTATGTGCCATAAAACCCAACAAACAAACATATCTGTTCAGGATTTGAAATTCAGACACAGCTCTGGCATCAGTTTGGAGAGTCAGGTCCACAGCGAGACACTACGTTTCCTCAAGCTGTCGAGAATTGGCAGCTTGGTTAGTTGCAGGTTGTCCGGGGGGGGTATTTGGCATGCAGTGCATCACATAGAGACAGAAGCTATTGCTTTTTGCATGTGCAGAGAGAATTGTGTGAGACTTGAAATGACTGCCATCTATATTACATTCAACTTAGCCACACACTGGTGCTGGTGGAAAATGCCCATTGCCTATAACATTTAAGTACGGTATTTACTGTCAAATTTGGTGTACCTTTTTTACCAGAACATATGTCAGAATTTTGGGAGAACGTTCATTGCTTTGGGTCAAATGTTCAGAAAAAATGTTAAGCTTTATGGTGGGGACAAAAAAATGGACAACTTCAATAAGTATACTTGATCCTGTACGACTCAGTTTCAATCAAAATGCTCTCTTTAGCATGGTTTGTGTGTTCGAGAGCATAGTCCACGACTTGTCTCAATGACCTACGATGTGTAAAGAGAGAACAACTAGAGGTCAGTCTAGCACAAGCAACGGCATTCAGTGTGAAGACTGACTGCAACAAGTTGCTGTTTCTGCGATCCTCGTTACAGCAGATCAAACAGAGAAACCCTTTGCGACCAGCCACAGTCTCGTTTGGTTCTCGGATTTTTCTTTTCGCACAGCATTTTTATATGCTATTTAGTCTTGACTTTCAACAGATGGCACTTTATCGTACTGCTTAGTTGTTTCGGTGTTCACAGAAGGGCACAATCTAGCATTTACTATCAGCAGCAGTAGATGTGTAAAGAATGGGGTGCATTCATTACGCGAGGGATAAAAAAGAATTGCACTTTTTCGCAGCTAGAGTGGGGAATGCATTCATTATGCGAGCATGTTCATAATGTGAGTAAATATGGCATTTTGACTGGACAAGTGTCTGTCAAAACCCTTGTGTGAAGGAGTATGCAAAAAGTGGGTGTGAATGCTTTTGGTTCTCTGTGTGTGATCAGGACCTGTTTCGTGTGAGCAGCGAAGAAGCTGCGGCCACACTTGTGTCGTGTGCTGTTATTAAAAGGATTAAATCTTGTTTACACACTTCACAATTCTAACCCTTTCAGGCGGCACTTTTTGTTTTGACTAAAATCAATTATTTTTTCAGCTAAATAGTATATTCAGACCCCAAGAAAGGGAGTTTGTTAGTTTTTGAACGTGAAAAAACAGCAGGTAAATTTTTACAATGATGTGAAAAAATTCCATACATAGTGTCAGATTTGTTAGAAATAATAACATCGACGTGTTCTTGTGTGGCAGGTAAACACCCTAGGGATCGTTGAATCGCTTTGTGTTTCGAAGATGCACACTGCGCTCAAGATTGAGCAAGAACCATTGATGTTTTCACTCACAGCAAAATCTGTGTGCACAAAAACGGTGGACAAAGTGCTACCTAGCTCACTCTTATTTGAAATATCAATTACTGCATTCGCTACATGGTACAAAAAAGCAACTTATTTGCAAGACGAAGGGTGCTCAATTTGACTGAAATACTGAAATCACTGTTAAGTGCTCCAGTTTCTCGGAAAAGGCTGTAAGTTTGCCGCTTACACAATTGTGTACAAAGCGCCTGAAAGGGTTAAGTTCGTCAGCCTCAATAAAGGCAGTTGGAGCAAGATAATGTTTGGAATGCTTGCAAAACGTAGCGCACTGTCAGATGTGCAGAGTGCCCTTTGCCTCTGTCCTGTGCAGCGCAACCACTCCTGGGTGAAGAGCTGCTGGCCATCACCCTGTTCCAGATGATCATCAGATTCTGCAGTGGCGCCACACCCCACTTCCCGATCAAGAAAGTCCTGCTGTTGCTCTGGAAGACCATTCTGGTCAGCACCTGCCTTCTCCTCTCCCGCACTGGCCCTCTCTGTGAAGCTGCCCAGGTTTTGAAGGGACCACTGCTAACAGTTCCACACATTGTCTTCTTTTCATTCACTTCTTTTTTTGCATGTGTTTGTGCTCCTTGTTACATCTTTTTGTTTCCGTGCAAGGAGGTGTTGTCTCCAGCAAAGATGTAGATTTTGGAGCAGGCACAATACCTTCTCCTGGAATGATAGCAGCTGGTCTGGTGAGAAGCCTTGAATGGTTGAAATAGTTGGGAAGGGAGGGAGTTTGTTTGGGCTCGGGGCATGAGAAAGGGATAACGAGAGGGATACGAATCCAATGTCGGTGGTTCTTGATTCTTGGGTCTACATTGCCTGGGTTGTGGGAGGGTTAACTTGTTGACGTCTGTTTTTTTAAAAGAAGAAAAGCACCTTCAGTGCAGTCATGCTCATAACAGCATGGATGAGCAAGTTGTCAACATGTATTTCAATAGAAACTGTCCCACAAAATAGTAGTGTGTCGTCCATCATCATTCCTTCTGGGGCCTGTGCGATCACCAAATGTTTCTTTTCTATGTTTTTAGAGTGTACGAAAAATGGAAGAAAAAACCTTTTTTCATAGTGCGATAGCACTGTGGGCTATTTGGTGTGACACAGCAAAGAGATACAGTGCAGGAGAGACTGGACACATCTCCCACTGTGTCCCATCTCTCCCGCACTCTCTCTCTTTGCTGCATACACAGGCATTTTTGCGTCTGTCATCCGATAAAGGCCGCTCTCATGACTGGGATTTGAACTCATGACCTCATGATTGGGAACAGGGCATGGTAGCATCTAAAAGTTGTAGCTGGGTGCAGCTGTTTCTGCTCTGACACTGCGGTTGTGCCCATGTTCCAGGTTTCCCTAGGCGGGACGCCGCAGCTGCGCACGCTCAAGGCGCAGTACCGGGCGGCCCACCAGCTGCCCCCTGCGCCCGAGGACACGGTGGAGGTGGCACGCACCATGCGGGCCTCCTCTCCCCCAACCTCGGCTGCCGACCTCATCGAGGCCCAGCAGCAGCGCAAGACCAACCGTCCCTTCAAGCGGGTCAGTCAGGGCTACTAGTAGCACCTTTACCCCCCCCCCAAGTCTTTCGTCAGACTTAGCATGGGACTAGCAGCCGTATCTCATTGCTTCTTCAGAACTAGCTTGAGACTAGCACCGTTCTCTGTTTTTAATAATGATTAGCACCTCCGTCCCAGAGTTTCATCAGGATTAGCACCCTTATGTCGATTGTGTTGTTCCTGGTCAGTCAGGACTAGCATGAGACTAGCACCGTTCTCTGTTTTTAATAATGATTAGCACCCCTATCTCAGAGTTTCATCAGGACTAGCATCCTTATGTCGATTGTGTTGTCCCTGGTCAGTCAGGACTACCATGAGACTAGCACCGTTCTCTGTTTTTAATAGTGATTAGCACCTCCATCTCAGAGTTTCATCGGGACTAAGCACTCTTATGTCGATTGTGTTGTCCCTGGTCAGTCAGGACTAGCAGGAGACTAGCACCGTTACCCCGCCCAAGTCTTTTGTCATGATTAGTATGGGACTAGCAGCCGTATCTCATTGCTTCTTCAGAGCTAGCTTGAAACTAGCACCGTTCTGTTTTTCATGATGGTTAGCACCCGTATCTCAGAGTTTCATCAAGACTAGCCCCCTTATGTCGATGTGTTGTCCCTGGCATCCATGCTAATTTCTGGCCATCAGCATGTCTGTCAACTAGCTCACGTGATGCGTGTGCTTTAGCCATGAACTGCAGTCTTGTCTGAAGGAAGCACAGACTGTTTATGAAAACCCGCGTACACATGCACCCTTTCTTGCTACTAAACTCACCTCACCCATAGCGGTTATGTTTTCACATGCATAAAGGGGTGCGCATGCTGGTGTTCAACTACTAGTTAATCATAAATTTCACAATGTGAGCTCAAACGGCAAGATTGTTCATATTTTGTTTCATTTTCATTCTGCCTGATAGAACAAAACAATTAACCTACATGAATGGTAAAGCGCTGAAAGATGAGTTGATATTTTTTTTTTTTTCACCATATTCATCGTGCTGTTTTGTCTTTTGTTTATAGCCAATGCTCTACCTCTGTGTCATATGCAATGTGGCCATTGCTGGTCTCTTCTTGCTCATAGATTCCCTCATGCAAACCCCATCATGGTGGCCGAATTGTTGTGATAAGGAATAATGGTGGTGAATTATGTTGGTGATGACTAGTGTAATTTGGCCAAATATTTTCTCACCCTGAGGTACCCTTTTCTAGCTTCATATTTTTCTTCCGTGCTTCCTCTTTGTGATTAGCATATTGCCATAAAGTTCGGGTCGGAACTTATCGCACGTTATGTTTGGGTGGTTTTTCTTGTCATTTTTCTTCAAAGATTTTACTAACTTATGGAACAACACATGATTTCCGAACATTGGTAGCATCAAAAGACTAGTAGAAGTTTTTTAGAAGTTGTCTTAGTGCTAATAGTGCGACTTTACGAGTAGTATAGTTACTACTAGTTGTAAGTAGTAGTAGTAGTAGGAGTAGTAGTAGCAGCAGCAATAGCGTTAGTACTGGTATAATGGTAGTAGAAGTGATCTAGCACTCATAGTGCTATCCAGCCTAAAACATATGTTCAAAAACTGGCTGGCCTTCAGTTGGAAAGCACTAAAGGTTGAGTTTGTGCGTGAACGGAGGAGTGTTGTGCAAAACCGAACCCGCCAATAAACGCTGCCTGCCCTGGTCGTCCCCAGCAGCAAAGCCTGGTGAAGCAGAGCAGCATGGATGACTTCCAAGACCTGGAGGGGGAATCTGGAGCCGACGAAGAGCTCAGGGACATGGAGGAGCGCCAGAGCATGTCCATGGTGAGCATGGCACTCCTGGAGTCCCTCTTTTTTTTTGTGTTCAGCACCCCTGTTTGGACCCCAATGTGAGCTCGAAATGCAGTAGCTGGTTTTTAGCCTCCCCCACGCCACACACATACACACGCTTTTTCCCTCCCCAAGCCTGAAAAAATAAAACCCGAAAACAAAGGGTCGTAACTTGCCATGTTATACCACACCATGCCTTAAGCTGTCTCTCCAAGGTCCATTTTATGAAACTGCTTTTAGGAAAATGGAAGTCACGCCGGCACCAAGAACAGTTTGTGGAGTTGATTTTGTGCTGTTTTCGCATTGGACGTACACACATTATGTACAGTCTTTGTCAAAAGTAACCAGGCTGCATAGTTTCCTTCTAGCTTGTATAGTGGAGCCCTTGTGGTTTTCCTAAAGATAAAAAGGGGTTGGAAGGTAAGAAGGCCCCCAGTCCTTACCTTTAACGACCATTTCAGCTTCAGGGAATCTGTAAGGGCTCCACTGTGCGAGCTGGAAGCAAACCATGCAGCCTGGTTACTTTTGACAAAGACTGTACATCTTCATGCTTTCGAAACAGGACGAACTCCTCTGCGAAGCATGTGGAAGAATGCTTATAGTAACCACAGTCTCTTTGCATGTGCAAAAACTAATAAACGAAGAAAAAGACCACTTCACATTATTTTACGTCCAACACAATACCTTTCATCCTAGCTTACTTTTAGTAAATAAATGCAATTGTAGACCATTAATATGTCTTCAGGTCTTAAGAGGAGGGAAAGGTTCCAAAGAATTTGTAATTTTTTCTAAAGCTGTCGGCCATTTCCAGCCCAGTGTTTTACACATGATAGCCGTAGCCGCTTATGTGCCACAAAACCCAACAAACTCAAGCTCATTTCTCTCCCCAAGGCCGCCGCGATGGCTCAGTAGTTACAGTGCTCGGCTACTGACCCAAAGGACACGGGTTCGATCCCGGCCGCGGCGGTTGAATTTCGATGGAGGCGGAATTCTAGAGGCCCGTGTACTGTGCAATATCAGTCCACGTTAAAGAACCCCAGGTGGTCGAAATTTCCAGAGCCCTTCACTACGGCGTCTCTTGTCTCTTGTAGCCTGAGTCGCTTTGGGATGTTAAACCCCCATAACCCTTTCAGGCGCTTTGTACACAATTTTGTAAGCGGCAAACTTACAGCTTTTTCTGAGATACTGGAGCACTGAACAGTGATTTCATTATTTCAGCCAAATTGAGTGCCCTTCTTGTTGCAAATAAGTTGCTTTTTTGTACCTTGCAGCAAATGCAGTAAATAATATTTCACATAATGGTGAGCTAGGTAGCACTTTGTCCGCCATTTTTGTGCAGACTAATTTTGCCGCGAGTGAAAACATCAATTGCTTTTTGCTCAATTTCGAGCGTAATGTGAATCTTCGAAACAAAAAGTTATTCCATGATCTCTAGGTTGTTTACCTGACACACGAGAACATTTCGATGTTATTATTTCTGACAAATCTGACACTTTGTACGGGATCCTGATCCGTACATAACACTACTTACGGCACGCCGAACACGACATCGACACGATGACTCTCTAACGCCATACAGCACCAGAACTGTTTTTAAATATTCTTTTTTTCCTCGCACAATAAGAGATTGGAACAACTTACCTCTCCCTCTTCTAACCAGCATTGATCCAATTGAAACCTTGAATTGCTCTTAAATGTTTTTAATGTCTGCTTTTTGGTTGCCCAAACTGATCGTGTTTTTGCCTTGCTGCAAGTTTGACATTTCATTTTTAGATATTTCATTAATTGGCTTACTTCTGTTTGTTTATTTTTGACTTTCCCAAATGAAGAGCTCGGTTTGCATTTCGTGTAGTCCTTGTTTTCCTCATATTCTATTGCCCAAAGAACAAGTGTTTTGAAATTATTATTTGCTATCTTCGTTCTGTACACTGATGCCATTTGTATGTCCCTCCTGCTTGGGCCGTAAAGGCCTGCAGTATTGAATAAATAAATAAAATTCTTCACATCGTTGTAAAAGCTTACCTGCTGGTCTTTCATGTTCGAAAACTAACTTATTCCCTTTCTTGAGGCCTGAATATACTACTTAGGTGAAAAAATAATTGATTTCAGTCAAACCGAAAAATGGTGTCTGATAGGGATAAACTAACCCAAGCTCGTTTCTCTCCCCAAGGACACCTCGGCACCTGGCTTGCCCGAGGACCCTGAAGCCGCCGCAGCCGCTCTCCGGCCGTCCACCCCTGCGCCGGGACCCACGGAAGGCAGAGGCGGGGAGCCACAGCCATCCGATTTGACTGACGCTCCCCGGGAACCGCCTTTGTCGCGGGACGAGACCGGTGGCTTCAGTTTGGTGCTCTCTGAGGCCAATGCGGCCCTGGGGCTGCCCTGGGTGCCCAAAGTGCGCCCCAAGGACATCAAGGAGTTCCTGGACGCGACGCGCCTCAAGTTTGTCGGCTACCAGCTGCCCAATGACCAGACCTCCTTGGCTGGCCTGCCAGAACCCATCCATGAGGGGTTGCGTGTGCTGAAGCAGGTACGACACTGCCAAGTGCATAACATGTGCGTGCGTGTTTTTACAGCCAGAAGTTCACCTGCGGCTTTCCCGGAATTAGTCTCATGGAAGATGTCTGTGCTAAAAATAGAAATAGTCCGTGCTTCTGCGCAGCACAGGGGCCGGCAGCACAGAATGCATCCACTAGTGCATTCTTTTCATTCAAAGAAGTAAGCACAAACGCAGGTTAATGACATCCTAGTCGAAATCAAGAGGAAGAAGTGGGCTTGGGCAGGGCATGTAATGCGAAGGCAGGATAACCGCTGGTCCTTAAGGGTAACGGAGTGGATTCCAAGAGAAGGCAAGCGTAGCAGGGGGCGGAAGAAAGTTAGGTGGGTGGATGAGATTAAGAAGTTTGCGGGGGTACGGTGGCCGCAACTGGCGAAGGAGAGGGTTAATTGGAGAGACATGGGAGAGGCCTTTGCCCTGCAGTGGGCGTGATCAGGCTGATGATGATGATGATGACTTTTCAGGAGGCACTAATGAAACTTTCGTTTCTGTACTGCCTGCAGGATACTCCTCCAGGTGTATAGATATGCTAGCTGGCGGCCCTCCTGTCTTTGACATATATATAATTTGTATGTGTTTACTTATAAATGTGACTTATCAACTTGCCGGTGCTATATCAAAGTGGATTAGGTAGCGAAGACCATATGTATTTCTGTTTCTCTGTTTTGTTTCTAACAGCACATGTACACATCACTGGCTGAGGTGCAGATGAAAAAGGAAGAAGACATTGCAAAGCACCCACTGTCAATGGTGAGCTGAGAATCTAGCTGTTGCACCATCCAAGAGACACGAAGATGCGGTCATCTTTTTCTAGCGGATTTCTTTCCGTTTTTCAGAAGGAGCACGAGATTCCAGCCACGCCAACCGAAATTCTGTACCAGGCCATGCTGCCCAGCATGCCACAATACATGGTGAGTTTGAAGACTGATGTGGAGTTCCAAATTGTGATCATACAGTTGTAAAATGGTAGATTCTAATCCACACATATTTAAATGTGGTTAACAATTTGATTGTGTTTAAAAAGAAGCCGATGCGGTTATGGCGCTTGGCTGCTGACCCGAATGACGCGGGTTCGATCCCGGCTGCGGCGGTTGAATTTCTTTGGAGGAGAAATTCTAGAGGTCCGTGTACTGTGCGATGTCAGTGCACATTAACCCTTTGAGGATCGAATTATTTTGAAGAAAACTTTCCCAGGTGGTCAAATTACTTTATTGCGGATCTTTAATCTACAAAATGTATATAATCGAGAATAAATAGTAAAAAAAAATTAGGAACAGTACTTTGGTGACAGCATCACTCACAACTGGAAAATGTTCAATAGAATAGAATAGCAACGGTGATAAGCAAGCTAAGAGCAGCACCAATAAAGATAGAAATCAACTTTCGCCGCCTCTGCAAAACAGCACCCACAAAGATAAAACACGTTTCGCGCGACTCCGTTGCGATCCCGCGGCAGAATCGAAACCGCGTAGGCGCGTTGCCGCAGAGGGCGAGAATACCTCGCGAGCAACGGTGATAAGCAAGCTAAGAGCAGCGCCAATAAAGAGAGAAATCAACTTCGGCAGCCCCTGCAAGATGGTGCTGACAAAAAGAAAACTCAAATTTCGCGCGACTCTGTTGCGATCATGCGGCGAAACCAAAACTACAAAAGGGGTGTTGCCGCAGTCTGTGCCGCCACGCTAAAGCTAGACATACGTTCTGCTTATCTCCGTAAGAAGGCAGCACAAAATTCAAACACTTCTTGTAAGTCCTAAGACGTGGCAGCACCCCCCAGTGAGCACGCATTGTTCTTTTGGCGCAAAATTTCAAACGGAAGATCAAAAGTGTACCCGTACGGCAAAGACCTTGCGGGACAGAAAACCGCCGCCATACATATACGGCAAAAACCTTCAAAGGGTTAAAGAACACCAGGTGGTTGAAATTTCCGGAGCCCTTCACTACAGCGTCCCTCATAGCCTGAGTCACTTTGGTTAAGCCCCCATAAACCTAAATACTGTTTATTTCTGAGTTCTCTTCTTGTCCCAGTGAGAGTATAATGAAGGTTTATGGTACTGGGATAGTGGATTGTAGTTAATGCAAATTTCAGTGCTCATTCTGTATTTCACTGCAATGCTTTTGCAGGCGGGGCATTTTTTTATTCCCAGTTTCTTGTGACACGCTTAAAAAGAGAGAAGTGCAGAGGTCGCCCAGCATTGATGTGCCATTGTTGCTTGTCCAGATTGCGCTGCTGAAGATTCTGCTGGCCGCTGCACCCACTTCCAAGGCCAAGACTGAATCCGTGAACATCATGGCTGACGTACTACCCGAGGAAATGCCGTGAGGATTGTCCTGTTCTCTTGGCACCCTGAGTGCTTTGGGGGCATTTGCTCGGTCATCTGCCCGGGATAAAGATGTTTGCAAGCTGCTTGGCACCCTTAACCCCTTTCGGGCACTATTTGTCATTTCGGTTCAAAGCAAATATTTTTCCTCCTAAATATAGTATATCCAGGCCTTAAGGAAGTCCATTCGTTGTCTTTCCAGTTAAATACACCAGTGGTCATTTATTTCTTACACCCATGTACAAAATTATTTAGAAACTGTCGGGGTAGTTAGAAACCGTAATAATTAAAGGTCATGATTTGCGAAAGTGAAAACCCAGGAATCGGAGAAATCATTTCCTTTTTGGACACTAGAAATTAAAAAAGAAAAAAAAAGGAATTGACATTAGTAGCCATGGCAAAGATCCTTCTACTAGAAAATGGCAAAGAACATACTGCCAGGTATGCTGTTTTGAAAAAGCAGGATTATTTGCTGTGTTCGCTAGTTTGCATTAAAAAAAAGCACCCTGTATGCCATATCAAAGATGCTAAATTCACTTGAAACAAAGGAATCGGTGCTAGGTAGATCATATTCTCAGAAAAAGCTGAGAGTTCGCAGTGTGCACTATCGTGTACAAAGCTCCTTAAAGGGCTGAGGGTTGAACCCATACCAGGAGCTTGAAACAAGTTCACCGATGTCTACTAAGTGGTAAGGCAGTTACAGAACAGCCCCGTGATGACTGATTAGGTTCATTGCTGAACTAAAGATAAGGTAAAGATAGCTTACTCTGGTCTCGTTGAGCTGGAATGTGCAGGTATTAATGAGGAAATATGTATAATTTGGCCAGAATGAAGAAGATGATGTCTACTGCTCAATGCTTTGTCATAGGCCATTTGATTCATAACGACACAGAAGACAAAGTGGGCAAAAGGAACACGGATAGACAGAAGATAATAGAAGCAAGCAAAGCTTATCGGATCAAAAATGTTGCCAAAATTTTTAATGATGCATCCGGCATCATCACCAGCCAATTGTGGTCAGGGACATTTTCAACAATTTCTTGGCAAGAAAGCCTTTCATACCTTAAGCCTATCTGCTGTCTGTAATAGTAAAGTCGAGCGCTCATTTTTAAAGGGATGCTGAAAGGTTTCCCAAAAAAATTGAGTGAAGAGATGCACTCTACAGTTTTCCACCCTCGGAATTCGAATTTCTCATCGAAATTAGGCAAAGGAAAGCGCAAACCCATTTTATTTTGGCGAAAAGTGCCGCAGCAGCCTCGGGCCAGCTCGCGCGCCTCGTTGCCGCCTGTGATTGGCTGGGCGCCTCGTGACGTGAACACTGGCGTTGGCTCGGTGAGCCCGGCTCGGTCGCCGCCGATGTAGTACATGAAGCGCGGCGCGCGGTGTTCCGGTTGTTGGTTTGATGCTTATATCACGATGGAACACATCGAAGATTACCAGGAGGATCTTGGCGTCATCCCCTACATGTACGAACCAATCGCAAAGAGCAAACCGCTCCAAGGAAGCAACGATGCTGGCGCAAGCGGTGCTTTTGGCTTGAACGAAAGCGAAGTGTCAGCATCTCCACGTGTCGGAAATGTCCATTGGCAAGCACACTTTTCTAGCCAAACTTCATTCAGAGATACAATAAATTAATTTTGAAGCGAGCAAATGTAGTATAGCACTGCTCCACGAAATTTTCCTAATGCAATGTAAGCGGGATGCGATCGTCGGCATTGTTGTCTTGCCGCTTGTCGGTGCTGCCGCAAATCTGCTTGTAATCCACACAGACCATTGACAAGCGCAAGAAGTTATCAGTCTCTTTTTGCACGCAAATTTTATGCTGGCATCGCTTCATGGTCGCTGCGTGCCGGCTCGGTTCATAACACACGCGAAAGACAGAAGTTCGCGGCGCTTTGCGGCAGAACTCGTCGAGGTGAGAAACGTGCGCCTTCCGTTCTGCGGGCCAAGATGGGATCTGGCAGTAAATTGAAATCCTTGTTTAGGCGAGTTGCTTCATACTGCAAGCCCTTGTAGGAATATCTCCATCCGTTTGCGGCCGCCTTTATCGTGCTGTTCTCAGTGATTTTTTTCACTAACTCGATGGCCTCGTGCTGCAACCGAGCAGGCCGAATCGCAAGGCTGGCTGTAGCACACGTGGCGCACAATTATATAATATTATTATTAAAGTATGAAGTCATGCTGCACTCGGCAATTTTTTACGACTACATGTGTTGTTATAAACGTATTCCTGGCAAAACACTTTACTGGTATTGGCTGCATTAGAACTTGAACAGACTTGTCAGCCTTGTCATCACTTTTAGAAAAGTTCGATGCAGGGTCCTCAGCAGCGTCTGCCAGTGGCATTCGACTTGTTGCACAGTCCTGACTTGTATTGCTGTTTGGTGTGCATTCTTCACTGCCTGGTGGTGTGCAGCCTCCAGGTGTGATGTCATTTTCCATGCACTCTTCATTTGCACTATCGTCTGGTGCGCAGTCTTGATCTTGCAGCAGTTCGGCAAGAAACTGAAAGGCATAAGCCACATGATGTTATTGTTCCAAACAGAACAAAAGTGTGCTTCAGTATGAGTAAAATCTGCTGGTTTATTTCATAAACCATTTTGTTGATTGGCGAGCTCCGTGCGAAGTGAGATCATTTATTATATACCAGGTGTTCCTTTAGAAGGTCCAAAATTTATTTTAAAAAATGGGTAACTAACCTTGTATTAATTTTATCCCTGGGGCTATATTGGGGGATATGGCAGACACCAGTAATAGGCAGAAGGCTTCCATTAGCTCACTAAACTGCATGTCTTCATTAAATTTTTATTTTCATATTATGTTGTATTTGCAGATTTGGAGCACCTCCTGCAAATACTATAGCCAAGCAAAAAAGATCTCTTTAAAAACCCTGACAGGCAACTTCAAGCGCTAACACAGAACCAGCGGCCGCGTCCGACGTAGATCGCTCAAAAAAAAAGTGTACGCTTTGGGGCCGGACTGCAAGTGCCATGACTGCGCACATTGGGCGCTGACGAGGCTGCTATCAGCCAGGCCCCAGGCGAAACCAAATTGAAAACGAAACGCCGCGCGCCCGTATACCAGAAACATCTGCAAACAGTTTTCTCGGCGCTCCGACCACGAAGAAAAATGTGCCGCGTACTACTCCCTATGTTCTCGCCACTGAGGGCTACGCATGAATCCTAGAATATCTGAGCTCCAACATAATTGAGTAAAGAGTCTGCATATAACGTCTTTTCACGTGCTCGCTTACCGAACGAAGTTCTCTGCTCACGCGCGACGCGCAGTCTCCGGTTGTGAGGCGCACTTCGCGTCGCTCCACCTCTTGCAGTATTAGTAGCAGTTTAACGATTTTTATTCAGCCAAAAAATTTAGGGCCGAGCTCTGATATGAGTAATGCTGTACGAGATGCATGATGCATGCCTGCAAGCATAACAGCTAAGCACTTATTTTGTAAGCTGCAGTTTGCTGCCGTCCTGACATTCTCATTCCAGCGCCGTCCATCTCACTACTACCGAAAGTCTTGCATCCACGAAATTATGCGCCATACACTACACAGAACACCGGATCGCGCAGTCAAATTCTCATAGAGTTAATACACAAATTCTTACCTCGAGCTTCCTCCTTTTCGCGAAAGCTGGCCTCGGTGGCGGTGACGAGCTCCTGTGCGCGAAGACAGACCGTATTGCGCCGGGTTTCAGTCGAGCTGACTTTGTCGACAGGCCCAATGAACGTATTATCGACACGCTATGGTTATAGTCTTCATCACGAAAGTGGTCAGAGCATAGCACTGTAGTTTTTGAGGGCTTGAAATCCCTTCGCTTCACAGCAGCGACCCACCTCGCGGAAAGTTTCTTATTTTGCGGGAAATTATGAAAGACCACATCGTCGCGGCCGCTGGTGTTAGTGCAGCCGAAGGCTGCGCAGAACGCCGGCATGATGGTCCACCGCTTCACTCGATGCTGCCCACGTTTCTGTACGTCACCACAAACATAAAAAAGCACAAATACAGGAACACACGGCAGATCAAAGCAGCTTACGATGGCACGCACGCAGAAACAAGCACGGTCGCGGAGGCTGCGAGGCGACGGAACACCAATGTTTACGTCACCACCCCACGGTTTCCGGTTTCGGCTCGCATCGTCAGGGTCATCAGCAGAGCTCGGCGGACAGCGGGGGGCGGAGCTACCGCGCAATTTTAAACGGCGATTACGTCGCTCCTAAGTGATTAATCTGCAAAAAAATTTCACCCGCATGATTTTTAAGGTTCCCACATCCATACGTGAGCATCTTAATGAATTCGAAAATCTCTTCAGCTTCCCTTTAAGAGCGTTAGCTCTTACTCATCACATTTTGAGATTTCATGGGGTCTGCTACCACCCTGAGATCACAGCGCCATCTGTGGCAGCAACCAGAAAACAGCACATCTCGCACTGAGACTTGTAGCGCCATCTACAATAGCATTGTAGAAACAACCACCTGCCGCGTGCGAATGATGACGTCATGGTCCAATATGGTGGATAGAGGTGGAACTATGTGAGTATAACCAAACAGCTAACGCTCGTTACTTCGTCTTCCAGATATTGGTGACCTTCTTTTTGTTTTGTTTTTTTTTAACTAAGTTTTGGTCATTTGATGTTTGCCGTCAGCGTGACTGTGCTACAGTCGATGAAGCTGGGCATCGACGTGAACCGTCACAAGGAGATCATCATCAAGGCCATCTCAGCCGTGCTGCTACTCCTGCTCAAGCACTTCAAGATCAACCACGTGCTCCAGTTTGAGTACATGGGCCAGCAGCTCATGTTCGCCAACTGCATTCCCCTGGTGCTGAAATTCTTCAACCAGAACATCAACTCCTACATTGCGGCAAAGAACACGTGAGTGAGAGCCCGTTCTCGCTAACTTCTGAGCTGCTTAGCTTATTCTTAGGCATTGTGAAGTGCTGGCCGCAAACACACAGATCATCTGGGCACTTTTCCAGTTGCAGCCAGCCAGTTATTGCCAGGAATTTAACTAGCTGCCTGTGTGTTTTTAAGGCGGAAGCCTTTAATGTCTCATCGTTGTAAGCTGCAGTTGTCGACATAAAATGTTACGCTTTTCAATGGGTGGAAACGGTCGTGACGTCACAGTGCGCGAATTTCAAACGGGGCCAATTGCACTTTGGCTAGTAACCATACAACCAATTGAAGGGATCGTATAGCGATGCTCCAAGTAAGTGGGACTGGGCTTAGTTAATTGCTTAATTACCAAATTATCCTAATTAGCTTGACTAGTCAGGCCATATAAATAAATAAAAGCGATTAAGAAATTGGTCGAGCTCAGGAATCGAACCCCGGTCTTCGGCGTGAGAGACGAGCATGCTATCCACTCCGCCATGCCAGCTCGATGGTTTGGAATGAACAAAGGCGCGTCTAGTGAATATGGTGTCTTCACTCACTCTGATCCTCCTCCATTCCCTTCCAGAGAGGTTTAGGTGTCCAATTGAAAGACAGATACATCTCCTTTCCTCAAAAACCAATTTACCGATGAGCGAGGGGTAGAACCAAATGGGCGATGGTGTTCTATGGACTCCTTGGCAGCGTTGCAGTTGCAAGAAGCAACTGCAACAAGCTGTCGCATTCCACTCTTAGGGGGAAGCTTAACATCTTAACCACACATCAGTGACCACACTTTAGGTCAAAAAAGTGCCCCCTGAATTTTGACGGGTGTCCACCGAGATATGTGAGACAGTTACTGCGTAATTTCCTTTCCTCAAATACAATTTTCATTTTCTTCATTACCGCTCCTCTTTATCTATCTTCTTTCACTCCCACCTCCCTTCCTCTATGGTGGGGTTCAGGTGTCCAGAATTACTGCGCCATTTCCTTTCCTCAAAAAGCGAACAGCGCTACAACGCGCTGTCGCGTTCCACTCCTAAAGGCGAAGCTTAAGCGTCATTAATTAGCAGTTATTTAGTATTCAGGCATTAATCAGTAATTAACAATTAATTAGTGATTTGCCATCACTTAGTAATTAGTACTCAATTATATGTGACGCCACCAGCGCCACAGAAACAGCGAAGGTGGTGCGGAAAACGCTTCTGCCTCTACCCACTTTAGACAGTCAAAGTGCCCCCTGAATTTTTGCATACATTCATGTGTGTTGCAATTGCAGAGCTTCAGAGAAATTAGCAGGAGCCTTTATGTGTAGGTGCAGCTTAGTTTGATACAGCAGGGAGGACCTAACTATTATTTAACCACTGATTGTGCCCTGGTTATGAGGTCTGTTCATGGACATTAACCGCAGTAATCAAAGAAAAGTTCTATTTGGGGCAGAGCAAAAGCGGTTCCTGTTTACCTGTGTGTTCTCAAGTTTGGAAGCAGAGACGGTTCAGCACCGGTTGATCTCTGCTTCCCGACTGCTCTTCCTTTAAACAGGATATCCGTGATCGACTTTGCGGCATGTGTAATCGGGGAGCAGCCAGAGCTGACAGCAGAGACTCTGGTTCGTATGCACCCTTTGCTATCTCGCCTGGTACAAACCTAATAGTATCACAAGTTACATATGAGAGAAAGTGATATCATGCTGTGACATCACATTTCTTACACATCATAGCACTGCTAACCATGAGGAGCATGGTATACGGGTGTCCCGGGTTGGAGTAGCCAACATTTTACAAAAGACGGATCATTTGACGCTAGTGGAATCAATTGAGAGCTGTTTCTGAAGCAGAAAGGTCAGAAGGTAGCTAGGTAATTAGTTTTAACTAGTGAACCAAGGAGATTTTAAAAAATACTACAGACTAGGCCTAGTGTCTCCCAGCAACACTCAGTTGGTTTCACTGCTGCAGGACGCTCTATCTGTTGGAAAACCTTGGTTACCTTAGGCTCGGACACCCTGTATATGCGACGTGCTTTTCAGATGTTGTAAAGCAACGTTTTTTCATATGATACTGGCAGAATCACAAAGGCATGGCTCCTGTTGAGCACTTATTCAGATGTTTGTAGACATTGTGTAGACATTGCGAAGGACCCTCTGTTTTGAGCTGTATTCAGTGGCAGAAGCTACATTTGCAGTTAGTTTTGGTGGTGTGGTAACCTTGAAGACGTACTTTATTATCGCGAAGAGTGGAAATCTCCACTCGACCCGAGCAAGCATTCTAGAATTGATGAATTTACGGCATGAGCTGCGATTTCAAGTGCGAGCCGGAGCACTCAACTCGAGGCTTATTTTGCAAGACGCACAAAGATGGTTGTGTGAAAGATTTTTAAAGCCCGTGCCTCATTTATCAGCGCTTACCTGCTTGGCCGGTTTTCTGCAGGAGATTGGCGAGCAGCAGCCGTATTGTTGGCGTAATGTCTTCTCCTGCATCAACCTGCTGCGAGTGCTCAACAAGCTGACCAAGTGGAAGCACTCGCGGATCATGGTCAGTCACCAGACGCATCTCTTGGGCATCGCTTACTTTCATTGCCTTGCACATTGAATTTCATCGCATAGGTGGCCCCAAGCTTTAAGTTAGAGGGACACCAAATAAAACTACAACTAATTTTTGTTCTTAGAAAAAAATCAATTGTAAGGCTGTGTTTGTCTCTATGCTGTTGTTTGTTTATCATCAAGAGACACATTTATTGCTAGAAAATCTAATTTTAAAATATTCTCTGGACGATTACGATACTCAGTGATGCGAAATTTGAGCGCGGCAGTTCAAGTGTTGGGACCGTGGGCGATCGGAGACGCAACACACAGTGCCGAATGGCGGCGGTGCTTGTCTTCGGCTTTAGCCAAGCCCACATGAATCCACAATTTGCCGCCACCGCCGCTAAGCGTGTGCTCGGGTGGCACTTTTCGCAGTAGCCACTGCAGAAGGAGCAGTGTGACACTGCTCTCACCCGCTGGTCTCCCCTCCTCCGCTTTCCTCCTTGCTCTACCGCTGTACCCTCCTCTTTCGCTTTCTTCCTCGTGCTCTCTCTATCTCTTACTTTCAACCTTCACTTTGCTCTTTGTTCTCTCTGCTATATGTTACATTGTTTCATGTGTTACATAATGTAACACATGCAAGCACAGAGCGAACCTTACTTCTTTGTCGGTGCTTCATTCTGTCTCGTGTCACTTCTCGTGTCACTGTCTCGTGTCACTTCTTATCATTTTGCATTGCACAAACCACCAACGCATATTTCAGCAACACTGCTGAAGTAGGCGCTGCAGTCAGTTTCCACTCTGTTCAAACGCGACCCCCCGAATCCTGTTGGTTGCCACTGCTGCTGCGCAGATGCTGGTGGTGTTCAAGTCGGCGCCCATCCTGAAGCGGGCGCTGAAGGTGCGCCACGCCACGCTGCAGCTGTACGTGCTCAAGCTGCTCAAGATGCAGACCAAGTACCTGGGCCGCCAGTGGCGCAAGTCCAACATGAAGACCATGTCGGCCATCTACCAGAAGGTCAGGCACCGCCTCAACGACGACTGGGCTTATGGAAATGACCTCGACGCGCGCCCATGGGACTTCCAGGCCGAGGAGTTCTCGCTGCAGGCGAGCATCAACAGCTTCCACAGCCGCCGATACGACAAGCCTTCCGCCTCCTCCGCTTCCCAGCAGCAGCAGCAGCAGGACCTCATCGCCGACTTCCAGCCGGTGGACAACAGCTTCCTCTCGGTGCTGGGGCGAGAGGTGGAGCTCAGCCCGGAGTTCAAGCTCCACTACCAGCAGTGGCTGCAGGGCGACGTGTTCCGCACCAACGTCGACTGGGACCTGCTGCTCTGCCCGGGATACCTCTGATCCCCCCCCCCCCCTCTCCTTGGATGCCGCCTCATTAGTCATTCCCCCCCGTTGAGAGCCAAAGCATGCCCGCTGGCACCGTCCGTTGCTGTACTACTAATGCGAACTTAAGTGTCCCCCGCAATTCGGAATATGTCGTCATATTTTATAGAGAACCGCATTTTTGGGGCAAACCGAAATGTAGGTTAAGTGTAGGTGGTGAAACGAAAACTTGGATGTTTTTCGATGTATATGTGCGTGCCCCGTGGTTCAGTAGTCCGCAGTCCGAAAAATGACAGAAACAGAGGGGTGCTTAAGCTTGCATTAAGGCAGCGGTTTTTAAAGGAGCGCCGTTTTGTTTGATCGCTGCTTCGATACGTCAGTGTGATTCACGACTGCATCTGACAATGCAGCCTGATCTAAAACAAATGCACGATGTGAACATTGTCTGAAATATTATTACTGTTTCTGAAATATCACTGCTGCAAGCACAGCAGTCCTTCACAGATTTGTTTAGTGATGCTTTGCCTCGACTATTGTGAAAGATCTCAGCTTTTTTGTGTTACCGTACCAGTGCTGGTTGCGACTGCCTGTAGTGTATGGTTGTAGCAAAAGCTAGGGGTTATTAATTTGGACACGGAGCTAACGAGGGAGTGGTTGTAGGCTGTAGTGTCTCTCAAAGTGCAGGCACTAGAGGGAAAAGTGGTGCCGTGGCTGTTCTTTCATCATGGAGAGATGCAGGAATGCTGGGAAATGGACACGTTGCATCTGGCTTGTCTAGTGTGTTGCAGAAAATGTGGGTTCAGTGGTAACAACAAGACTTTTCTCTAGGCAAACCTCCAGGAAATGCTTTTATAATTGCCACACCCGCCTAGTACCAAAAATTCGCTGGCACTGAATTGGTTAACAAAGTGGTAAATGCTCTATTAGAAACAATCCAATCTGTGCATAGTGGAGAACATTGCAGGTACTTAGAGTGAAAGGGAGGAATTTTCAGCAGAACCCGCATTTTTAGCCGAACACCAGCCAAGCTAAATCTTTAAGCAACTAGCATAGACCGCGGCACCGCTCTTCCCTCGAGGCAACAATGATTGGCTGTACTGGCAGTAATGCAGTGGATGATAAAGTGACCAGGATAGAGGTTAGTAGTCAAGAGTGCTTCCCGGTTCATTCAGCCTCCCGACGGACAGAAGAATGCAGCCCGCACTGGTGCATGTTTATTATGTGTGACCTTTTATTTTTTTTTATTCAGTGACAAAGGGTAGCCCTGCATATGTTTGCACAAGTTCAAAACTGTCCAACAGAGGTGTACTGTGAGCCTTGTCAGTGCTTGGAGACAAAGATGAGACGGAAGAAATGACATCACCACTGTGCAGTGCTGGTGTCCTTCCTTCCGTCTCGTCTTCGTTCCTAAGCGCTGTTAACACCATATTGTCTAATACCCCTGTCAAGCGGGCAAGTTAAGTGCACTTACGGAGAGTGTACTTCGCTGTAAGTACACTTTGCCACATCTAAACGACGCAAGTGGAGTGTCACTCGCGGAAGAGTGCACTCCGCTAGGAGTGCGTTCACGGACCACACTTTGCCGGCTGAGTGTGTAGCCTCGACGCCAGCGGTTCCAATGGTCCAAAATTTATAATGCATAAAAAGTACTTACTTTATTTTACGTGTTATAACTGTTTTCAGAAAAAAGTTTGTTGGTTATAGCTACAAGCGAAACAACAAAACAAGTAAACGTGATCAGATGCAACATCGCTGCCCGCCAGCATCTTGTTTGTTGTCGAAATTCTGGATGGTCTTGGCTTTTCTGCTATTTTCATTTTTTTTTTTCATCGTTAAAAACTGTTGAGCCTCGTTTTATTTGCGCTATCACGTTAAGCAATCAAATATTATGAGTCTTTTTCCTTTTCCATCGGCCTGTTCAGAAATTCCGCTCATTTTCTGTCGCAACTATTTTTTTATTATGAGTGCACTTTGCTTTCCCATTTAGCACCGCATAGCCCAAAGTGTCACTTGGGATGCCAAAGCGCACTCCCAGTAAGTGCACTTAACTTGCCTGCTTGACAGGGGTATAACTCGGGCAATTTTTGTGTTCCTACTAGGGCCTGATTAATAGAGATCTGTGCCAAAGTTGATCCAGCCTGTTCTAAAATTGACAACCCTCGAGTCAAACTTGCCCGCAGCAGAGTTTGCAGTAAGCATTGTTAGTGCACTTATCTGGCGATACTGGCTCATCACTTTGTTAGAAAAGTTGTCCGAAAACTGTTTTTGCGAGCACGGAGTGCACGTGCGAAATGTTCGCTTTTTCATTTGTCACGAAATAGATGCTGTGCATGCGTTGTCACTGGGTCAGCGTTTGTCTACTGCACTGTGCGCTTTGCTCTCCTAGAAAATCTGGCAAGCAACTCATGCGAGCGCCTGTTTGCACCGCAAAATCAGAAACCACAGCCGTTCCGCATATTTAGGCTTAGAGCACAGCCTTTGAGAGGCAGTAGACATAACTGTGCCAGACCATTGCTGTTTGGGTGCTGAATCTGAATCCGCTTTAACGGTGGCAAATTGGTCTTGCTGGACGAAGTTCCTCCGTGTAAAGACACTGCTGGTGGCTGCTTGTGTTGTTTGCAGCTAGTACTTGGGTTGCTTACGTGTCTGGCAG
Organism: Amblyomma mixtum; assembly: GCF_055824585.1. Classification (NCBI taxonomy): domain Eukaryota; kingdom Metazoa; phylum Arthropoda; class Arachnida; order Ixodida; family Ixodidae; genus Amblyomma; species Amblyomma mixtum. The sequence continues at coordinate 43,499,406 of NC_143018.1, forward strand.
AAACCCATGCCTGCCGTAGACGGTCCCCAAAGCCCTATACACACACACATCGCCCGACAACGCAAGCCTCTCCCCTTCAGCCAGGTGGAGACGAGTACCACAGAGAAAAAAGAAAAGATACCATGGGATGTCGAGAACAACTTCCATAAGCACACGGTGCGGGGGTCGTGCTTTCAACGCACTTTTTTTTTTAGCTCGGAGCAAGATATTATGGGTGGGAGTGAAGAACTCCCCTTTAGCACAGCTGCAAGCAGGCAGCCAGTTGTCACACAACCGAAGCCCCAATTGTGGGTGCATGAACTACTGGCGACACCTGTTGGTGGAGAGTACAAGCTTTTACGGGCAAAATGTGCCCTCATCAGTGCACCTTCATGTGATCCGAAATGCAAATTACTTTTGCAGTGAAAAAATCAACCGTTTTTGGCAAGTGCATGGTTCTCTTTGCATCCTGCAGATGTCGCCAGTATGCAAATTGCTTGTTCAAGGCAGTTGTTCGCACTAAAAGAATACTAGAGGACAATCGTTCAACCAAGAACTGATGGGAAGTACATGGAACTGCTAGTCTGGTAAGTACACCGATCATGGATGTGAGTGCCCTTGGATCTGCATACTATCAGCTTTTTAGGGCCAGTTTATTTCAACATCTATGTAATTGCTGATAATTAAGAAATTTGCCTTCTGCGTGCACTTTTTCATGTTTGCAAAGGTAGAAAGAGGAATTTTGACATGAATCTGCATGGGCGGGGATATATGTTGACTGATGGATTGCTGCCACTGCTGATGAAACATTTGCCTCGACTAAGCAAGGCATCAGTACAATTCATTTGGGAGATGTTTCACTCATCAGCAGTGGCAGCAATCCATCAGTCAACATATATCACCGCCCATGCAGATTCATGTCAAAATTCCTCTTTCTACCTTTGCAAACATGAAAAAGTGCACGCAGAAGGCAAATTTCTTAATTATCAGCAATTACATAGATGTTGAAATAAACTGGCCCTAAAAAGCTGATAGTATGCAGATCCAAGGGCACTCACATCCATGATCTGTGTACTTCCCAGACTAGCAGTTCCTGCAATTTGCAGTGCCAGATTCCGTCTAATGTTCTTTGTGTGTGAAACTAGATTGAGGCACTCATGACAGTTCTGTGCCAGGGTGGAATTTCCATTTTCAACATTTCAATGCATGCTTCAAAGCCAGTGACATTTAAACTTGCAGTAGGGGAGATGAGGAATGCAGTAGTTCGCTACCACAGATATCTTGAGTAATTTATTCGGTCATTTCCACATTTGCCTGTGCTCCGCACCGATTTTTTCTGTACATAGATTTGTCGTGTGTGAACTGAATGTAAAGAATGCAACAAGTACTGTTGTCTCAAGAGTCAATAAACGGTGCTGACACGATCAAAATGGCTTTGTACATTTGTATGTCTTTTTCCCAAGAAACGAAAGCGAGGCAGTCTTCACCAAAAAGTATGCTTTAATAATAATAGTTACAGGAGGCCTACCATACACACACATGACCGAGAGAACAATGCACTATAAGCTGTCTTGCTTCCCCGTATAAAAAACGCGCCGCGATCACAAAATGCTCGGCACTGGTATACAGAAAAAGGGAGAGGTGAGAAGAACAGCAACAAACGATGTCAAAAAAACAAAAACACGGACGTAGCATTTTTCATTTTTTAATATGTACAAGGGTGGAAAAGATCGCGACGAGACATCTCGTAGTTATAAAGATGGGCTCATCGTCGTCGCACCTTGCCACCTACTGTTCCAGTTAGAAATGCCTAGGAAAAAAAAAAAATCTGGAGGAGGAGGATTAACTCGCGAGCAGCAGCCTTTAAGAAGAAAAAAACTTTAAGGCCGCACGCCAGGTAGTGCTATATGGTAGTAACCAACCCAGACCTGCGATCAGCTCTCGACATAAGCCTGCGAAAGAATCCGCAACGACACACGGTACACCGACAACGTTTGCAAAGCTCTTCACGATTTTTTTCCGCTCATCATTCCGGAAACGCTTTACGCAAGCATGAACAACACACACACACCACAGATTGAAAAGAACAAAAAGAAATTACAACAGAAAGTAGAAGAAAAAAACTCAGTACAACAGACACAATCACTTCGCTCACAAGTGCATGTCAAAAATGTGCCCGGCGTTTTTTGTGTTTGTGTATATGCCCGTGCACCATAGAGTTTCTTACTATTACCTAGAGGGAAAGCTGGCAGCCCGTCTATGGGAGTTTGCATGGCGACCCCTCGAGACCACTTCAGCCACCATGGGCGCTCAAAGCATCATGGGGCGGTGAGCTACTTGTTGCGGAACTGCAACTTTTGGCCAAAAAATAATAGAAAAATAAAGCTCTTTGATAACTACAAACGTCCTAACATTCAATATCTTGTCCAATGATTGCAACAAACGATCAGAAAAGCATTTAAGTGCAAAGTTTGCCCAAAATAAGACGACTCGCTCTCCTATTGGCCAAGCATTGAACACTATAAAAGCTGATATTTCGTAATTAACAGGCACATTTTTAAAAGTAAATATGTTTTAAAAAAAATGTTGTTGCTTGGATACTTCAAGAAGTTTTTTAATGGCATTTCGGAAAAGTGAAACCTTTTGTTGGCGTCGTGTGTCTATGCGTTTTCACTACTATGGTTTTTGCACACTGCGTTCGCGTGAAAGTCGTCTCCGCACACACGAACAGCGTTTTCGGAATGAAACATCTCAGTAGTGCCACTCCGTATTCCCGATAAACTACGACTGTGCCGCAACAAGTAGCTCACCGCCCCATGATGCTTTGGGCGTCCATGGTGGCTAAAGGGCAGCGCCACCAGCTTTCCCTCTAGGTAACAGTAAGAAACTCTGTGCCGTGCACAGAGAAAAAGTGAGAAGTTCGGTGATGCCAAGAAGCCAGAGCACATCCGCGCAGCTTTCACATCACTAGTGACAAACCTGCACCTTTGCGAGAAACTCAACAAATTACTTTTAAATTTCCAATTGCTGCTCAGCTGTCATCCATCGGATCAGCAAAAGATTAAGTAGACGCATCCTTGATAAAAGTTATAGTACAGAAATTCAGAAGCACTATATTGACGTTGAGCCTGCAAAACAAACCATTTTTCACTACAAGCGCGTACAGCCAGAAAGTTGGCAAAGGAGCACCTTTTCCTCCGACACACAATGCACGTCATTTTCAGGGACACTTTTTCAAATTGCCTCTATTGACTTGTTACACAACACACTCATCACAGAAGCGAAACAAGAAGCGAAGAAAAATCTGGTCCTGTTTTTGTGTCAGGCAAAGCTCGCTCTGCAAGCAACGTACAGGGTGACTAAGGGACGCACGAGGAGACAGATGACGGGAGGTCAAAACTACCGAAAAACACAAGCATCCGCAAGTTTGTGTTGCATTTCAAAAGGCCCGAAACAAACAAGTACTTCGCATGTGAAACAACTCTAAAGGACACAGCAAATAGTTCAGCACTGCCTTTGTTCTTTTGTTTAGAAACTGGCTGGACTTGGGGTCAGGCAGACTTTTCTGCTTTTAGCTCAGACTGCTCTTTCAGAAAGGGGACATACATTTTGAGGCACATTAGAGAACAACAGCCAGTAAAACACAATGTGTACACAGCTTCAGTTATCAGCAATGGTCGGTGTCTCAGCTCAGTTTAGTGGAAGAACAACCATGAAACAAATTTCATACTTAACCACAATGTCTGTTTTCAGCTCCTGATGACTTAAAAAAAAAAAAGTACGAACAAAATACGTACACACACACGATATGCCAGACTCTAAGGTCCCCTCCTCAAAGACTTTTCACCAATCAAGAGAATTTGACAACAAGAAAGAGCGTTGCCTACGACAAAGGCAGTTAAGGAGGTCACAGAGACATTACCAAAGACAAAAGAAAACAAAGGTAATTCAAAGGACCTTATCTCCAGGCACTTAGTCTAGAGGCTGCATGCATCGACAAACACGGCAAAGTTCAGTCTCGTGACTCTTGGCTAAAACTTTACATTTACAAACGAGTCCACGCAGTGACAAAAAAAAACGGGCTTCTAACTTGCAAAGCACAATTGTCAGTCGGTGTCAGTGTTCGCATGCCCGAAACAGCAACAATTCACACACAAAGTTACCGGCCGGGCATGAGGTTCAAATCCTTTCCATCGCGCAAACATTGAACTGCGACACCCCACATTTACTTCAGACTGAGCACCCCTCTGTTTTCACACCCATGATTATCAGAAAAGTAGAGGGGGGGGGCTTCGGCTTGAAGCAAATTTATAACATTGCCAACTTTTGTTCGGAAAAAAAAAAAAACAGGCCTTGTTGATCTGGCATAAGAAGGCGCTTAATTAGGGGGAAAAAACACCAGTCCATTTGAATTCCAAAACCATCTCTCTTGGCACCCCACACACATATTTTAACGTCCCAATGTCAAACCGACCATCCTCGTGCAGTTCTGTCTCCCACTTGATAGTAAGACACCCGTGGCATGGACGAGAGACATCGCACTTATCTCAAACCAAAAGTGAAGAACAACTTAACACTGCACTTGCAGCCATCCAGACAGAAATCGGGTGGTCACCCACTGAACTCACGCGTGCCACCCTCGTCAACACAGCCCCACACAAACACCAAACCCGCTGGTCTCTTGTTATACACGGCAGTGCCATTCATCGGGGTGCAGTTACGTCCCGGCGTGCCATCTTTTTACCTCTTACCTGCAGGTGCGATGCAGTCACGAAATGCCCTCGTACAAAAGCGACACAAACTTGGAAGTGTTTTTTTTCCACAAAGCAACGAAGCGGTAGCAGCGGCAGCACACAGGTGGCAGCACTTTCCATCGACATTAGGAGCTCGAAACGATTCGAGGAAACCACAGCCCTGGCGAGGAGTGGTAGGCTGCGCGTCCGTCGTCATTGCAGGTGGGGAGGTGCTTCTTGCCGCCATGCTTGGTCCACGTCTTCACGACATGCATGCTCATAGTAGAGTGCGGTGTATGCCCACCAGGTGGCGATGGGGGCGGGGAGTGAGGGGGGCGGATGATGTGGCAGGGAGAAGAGGAAAGGGAACGAGAGAGAGAGAGACAGGCAGCACGCACAAAGCGGCGGCAGCGGTGAAGACACTGCAGCGAGAGAAGCTCCTCCAGCCCCCTTTCTGGCTTCTCACCGGGAACGGGGAAAAAAAAAATTAAACAGGTTACGACTCTAAAGCAGAATGCACTTTGGCTTCTTCGGCCTTTTGACCTGCAAGAAAGAGAGAGAAGAGGCGAAAACAAATGGTCAGGCGCTGAAGTGCACTACACAGCACAGTCTTAACAGAGCTTACAGTAGTTCCATCTTGATCTACTCTATAAACGCGTGTAAGGGCCGCACCCGTGTATGGGCCGCACCCTGCTTTGCCAAAGGAAATGTTTTAAAAAATACATCTGTGTAAGGGCCGCACCCGAACTTTCCATGACCCAGGCGAGAACAGCCTTCCGCAATCAGCTTGGGCAGCGAGCAACAGTGTGCTTGATCGCAGAGCGCTTTATCGCGGAGTGCTTTATCGCGGAGGGCACGCACGCGCACAGGAGTTTCCATGTGTCGTTCATGGATGGCGCCCGAGGCCGCAGTCATCACCATCGTCAACTTTTTTCTCCGCCGCGACCTCCCGCTATCCACATCGACATCAGTATCGCCAGCTCCTGCCTTTTCTGCCGTTCCTTGGTTGCGCCACGTGTTCACCGTAGTAGTTGTGGCAGTTGTGGCTTTCACATGCTGCCGCCGAGCGTTGCAGTTTAGCACAATGGGCAAGCACCATAAAAGCTACACAGCTGGGAGTTAGCTCTCGCACACGGCAAGCGTGCAGCGGGCAGGAAATTCGATGTGGCCGAGGAGTGTGCCCGATGATGGTGTAACCAAAAGGATGATTGAGAAACACAAGCTACAAAAAACGCGCTGTCCGAGGCAAGCTGTGTGCGAGTTTCGCGAACTGGAAAAAGAGCTGCTCTGCTACGTGATGGAAGTGCGGAACAACGGCTACACGTTGACAGCGGACATGCTGCGCGGCTTCTTTTGGCATGAGCGTGCACCAGAGCACAGCACCAGCTCAGAGTCAAAGTACGAGTGACGACTAAACGTAGCATAAATGATTCCTTAAAACAGCGCAAAAGACGAGGACACAGAAAGAAAAGACACACACAGCGCTGACTTACAACTAAATTTATTCGTAAAATATACACGTATATATGTCTTTTCTTTCTGTGTCCTTGTCTTTTGCGCTGTTTTAAAGAATCATGGTTCACCCACTAGCCTGCACGTCTGCCCTTGCAGAATAAATGTCGCTCATTCTCCGATTGGTGTGTTTTTACTTAAAAAATTTTTTTTTTTCATACATCACGTGTATGGGCCACACCCTGAAAATTGGCCCTCGAATCTGGAAAAACAAGTGCGGCCCCTACATGCGTTTATACGGTAGGAGCCAAATATATGATTTATTAATGCACCTGCAGGGCAGCCCTCGTTGCAGTCTCGAACACCTCCCGCACGCCGTCCTTGGTCTTGGCGGAGCACTCCAGGTAGCCGTAGGCATTGATCTTCTCCGCCATGGTGCGCCCTTCCTCGGGGGCCACGGGCTTCTGCTTCATCTTGGCCAGCTCCCGCAGGGTGTGCGGGTCATTGCGCAGGTCCTGCACCACAGCAGGCGTACAGACAGGAAGGCGCACAGACATCAAACTTCTGCTTATCTGTCTATGCATGGACCATCCCGTGGTATTCCACTGAGACAGCTTAATACTTTGTAACCGAACTTCTTCGTGATGCTGTTTCAGTTTCAACAGATCAACAATGGCTGTGACATGCAAGAAGCACTTATTCTAACTACAATATAAACACTGACAGGTAGTTTTAATTACAGGTAGTTTTAATTGACTACAGCGCTCAAGCCAACCTGCTTCAAGAGCTGGATTGACAATAACCGATGCATTAGCAATTAATTTTTTTTTCACGCCTCGTACGACCTAAATACTTCTCACATATCTCAGCCATTGTTTGGTTATAAAAGCGGAAAAGGATCAAGAAGAAATTAAATTATAAATTATTCAACAGCCATGAGCATATACCACCAAGTGATTCATGTATTCTAATGTCTTATGAATCATTACACTGAAAAAAAGACATGCTACTAAAATTAGGTGCATGCTGTGTAGCAGGCTGCTGAGGAGGTCCTGCTGCACATCCCCCCAGCATGCACACAAATGTTAAGGGACTAAGAGGGATGGAGTCACGCACAGTAAGCCGAGCTTGTAAATGAGCCCTTGCACTCAGCTTCAAATGCACATTTGAATGCCAGTGAGCCGTAAACAAGTCTGAGCAAACCATGACATCACACAGCCATCCTGCACTCGAAAGAGCAGGTTCAGCACGGCCCCTAGGCACAAGGTGGTGTACCTCGTATGTGCTGCCCTCGGTGCATTTGAAAACGCAGCCCAACTGTCCATCCACTGGTAACGCAATTCCCAACTGCGGCGAACTTCTCAGATGCCTGCCCCCGACACGTGGCGTGCAAAGAGCAGCCCCTCACCTTTTTGTTCCCCACCAGGATGATGGGCACATTGGGGCAGAAGTGGCGCACCTCGGGCGTCCACTTCTCGGGGATGTTCTCCAGCGAGTCGGGCGAGTCGATGCTGAAGCACATCAGGATCACGTCCGTGTCCGGGTAGGACAGCGGCCGCAACCGGTCGTAGTCCTCCTGCCCTGCTGTGTCCCACAGTGCCAGTTCCACCTAGAAACCAAAGCGGCCGGCCGGTCAGATACTGTAGTGCAAAATGTGCTGCCGCATTTTAAAGGGACGAGGAAAACTCCATCCAATGGTTGTTCTCGGTAAATACTGATTCTCTAGCTTTTTTGTTGGGAATGTTCGGCGTTTTTCCCAGCAGCAAAGAAGCCATTTATGGCCGAGTAAATCTAATCTTGAAATTTCCCCGCCACTCGATTCAAACTCGTCACATTCACACCAATACGGTGTCGGCGCGTACGCAGCTTACTTGCAAAATCAGCCGGTGACGATGAATGGTTTCTTCACTGTTAAAATAAAATGCCATAATCTGTTGATGCAGGCCAACTTCAACTTGCCCTCAGTGTCTAAATCTTGCCGCCTGTGCTCAATGCTGCCCCATCACTTGTTTTGACACAATTACCAGACCACACATGTGATCAGTTTGTTTTGGTTTATAGGGGTTTTAACGTCACAAAGCAACTCAGGCTACGAGGGGCGCCGTAGTGGAGGGCTCCGGAAATTTCGGCCACCTGGGGTTCTTTAACGTGCACTGACATCGCACAGTACACGGGCCTCTAGAATTTCGCCTCCATAGAAATTCGACCGCCACGGCCAGGATCGAACCCGCATCTTTCAGGGCAGTAGCCGAGTGCTATAACCCCCGAGCCACTGCAGCAGCCCACAAATGTAACCATAAAGGAACATCAAGAGGGAAACAATACGGGGATCAATAGGTTGATTACCCTCCTGGGACCCTACCAGTGTTCTTTATATGCAAAATAAGATGACTACATTGCTGCAAGAACTGATTCCTCAAGAAAATACCCTTAATTTTGTACCACAAGCAACAAAAAAATCGTTTTTCTAACAGAGGCTTTCACTGAATCAGAGAAAGATTCACTGCGCCGAGTAAAAATTACACCGCTCACAATGGCGACCAGTTGAGCTTCATGTAGCAATATACTGACAGATGGTGGCAACACAACGTTCAAGCTGAGGCATCAAACCTTTCATGTCCCCCCCCCCCAACAAGCATTCTACGGCCTCTCAAGAAATGGTGGTACATGGTGACCGAAAGAATGTTGCAGAAAGAAATGATGAGTCAGCTGTGAAAGGCACGAGCCCATCTAACTGGCCACAGGTACCCGAATTCACCCACAGCATCGTTGCACCTCTTTCACAGTAACTTTCAGGCTTATCTAAACTCTTTTTGATGATATAGAACAAAAGAATGTAAAATGTGGATTTAACGTTCGAAAGCAATATATCGATATCGAAGCCATACTGCAAGGCTCCGGGACAATTTTTACAATCTGGTGCTCTTTCAATCTGGTGCTCTTTAGCAAGCACTGACATCCCACAGCACACTGATGCCTTTTGACTTTCGCCTCCGTCGAAACGCAGCCACCGCGGTCATGTTTGAAACCGGGTACTCAGGCCCAGTAGATGAGCGCCCTAGCCACTGAGCCACCACGGCGGACTGTTCTTGATAAAAATGACATGTATTTTTGCTATCACAGGACACTCAATCTCACCTGCCTTAGTATTCCCCTTTGGTACTCGTGAAATGTGCCATATATCTCAAAAGAACAGCAAGGCATGAAAACTGCTGCGAGTTGGGCTGGTTGGCACACCGCCCAATAAGTGGTAAACAGCTTGCAAAGTATGTTGAAAACGCACATTCTTGTCGAAAATAACGGCACCCCCAATGCAACAACCAGCTTTCATTTCATACCACAACAAACAGTCCGCTGTGGTCAACAAGACTTCAGCCCTTGATGATCAAGGTGGGCAAACAACCATGTGTCATTGTCGTTAAAATTGCTTTCTTCAGCGTTCACACGTGCTCTATATCTGTACACATTCCAGGAGGCATGTGTGCTAAATTTCTGTGATCAGCCAGGCCTCACGTGAGTTATTCCCTAGGACACACCTTAACATGCCCTCTCCAAACAAAACTTGACTTGGTTTACGCTTGGTTCACATAACAGCACTGGCAAAGACTTGATCACCACTGAGCTGGTAGTGAATGACTTTGCGATACTACTAAAGCCACTCTTGGCTGCGAAACAGGCCCAACACAAACAGTCAGACCAGGAAAAGTGGAACAGAATTGGACATGTGCTAAACAGTGAACTTCTTCCCAAGCAGCAGCCAACTACATATGTATTACAACTTTTGCACAACTAACTACATTTCTCTCTATGAAAATTCAGTTAGAAACAATCTTAGATGCACTAATAGTTTGAGTTTACTTGACACATTTTTTTTCCATCCTGTAACCATTCCCCTCCAAAATGTACGCAATGGACAAAGGGTAAAATAAATTATGCAGCACAAAGCAAGGAAAGTGAAAGCAGCAGGTTTAGAATTCCAGCAGCCTGCCTGTGAATTGAATACAGTGAAATATGAATTTCACGAAAAGATTAATATTGTTTCAAATTATTTCTGGGTTTCTAATACCTAAGCTATGCTGCACGCTAATAATGGCAGGCACTAGTGGACGGTTCCGGGTTAATTTCGACCAGACATAGTCCTCTTCATCGCAAATTTAAATGCCATAATGCGAGTGGGTTTGCAAACCCTCAACACCATTACACAGCCATTGTGGGTATAATTGAAGAATAAACTAAGACACTGGCTACTTATCAAATTCAGCAAAAAAATATGCAATCAAATGACAGATCAAATTTCCACCACACACCTATCCATTGAAATTCCAACTTACAGGAAATGTCTAGACCCCACGCCCCGACAAGCCCCACAATCAACACAGTCTCAACTGATGACCTGAGTTGTGCCTCAGAGACCAGACTACAAGGTTGGATGTTAATGGGTCACACAGAGGCTGCTTGACAATGCCTATAAATGTGTATGTACAATTTGCTTCAGTTTTGTACCAGTACTGCCTTGTTGTACTAAACTGTTCAGTCATGTTCAAGTGAGCATTTCTTCAGCCACCATGACAATCGCAATACAAACACACAGCTAACAGACCAATACTGCGCAATGCCTAAGAAGTACTCAATCTATGACCAGCAGGCTGACAAAGAACGAATCTTCCATGCCACAGTCTCTGAGGTATCCACTTGTGGTGGAAATGCTCTTCTTTCCAACAATACAGCTGATTCCTTTTGGATTTTCGGCAACTAAAAAACACTTTATCAGTGCTTAAAGGTCCGGTCTTTAGCCACCAGTATAACAAATAGCAGTCTTTTAAATAAACTAGGAAAAACTACTAACAAATGTTATTTCTGAACTAAACAAGTGAAAATAAGTAGCACACCAAATGGTTGGGCACATTCCTGGAAATGACTCTTTTTCTAGTTCACTAAATAATCAAAAGCTAACCACTGGAAGATGTAACTGTAACCCACAATATCACGTCCAGCACTTCAGGGCTTCATTCACTCTGACTTTTCAATAGTTGCCAAACAAAAATCAAATCTTTTTAAAAATGACCACCTGAAGAGACTTTCTGTCAACAACAATGCTATCTTTGTGACAACGCTGAGAAATTGATCCGGCAAACAATTCTTGCAAACTTCAGGTGAACATCAAATCTTGAATGTCTTGTAAAGAACTCCTATGTCAGGCATAACTTAGCAGTACGAATAGAATTAAATTTCATAAGGAGCTCACAAATGTGGACAAAAGCGCAAACGCAAAAGAAAAACGTTAAGACAAGGAATACATGGAACATGCAAGTCTTACAGTTTGACACCTGCAAAATTGGCATCACTTCAAAGAATGCAAATGAATGGAACGGACGCGCGATACACAACAGAATGAAAGCTTGAATTCGGTATCGTAGCTTCTTGTGTCAAAGTAAACAGCACAGAGAGCGGTTGGTGAGGGTTGCATAACTATCAGCCAAGTGCACAGTAGACCAGTCTTAGCACCCAGAAAAATACATGACACAAAAAAAAAAATAAAGAAAAACTCGGAATCCTCGCAGTGAATTGTCACTCACCTGTTTGCCGTCGACCTCGATGTCGGCGACATAGTTTTCAAAGACAGTAGGCACGTAGACCTCAGGAAACTGATCTTTGCTGAAAACTATAAGCAGGCACGTCTTCCCGCAAGCACCGTCCCCGACTATTACTAGTTTTTTCCGGATTGCAGCCATCTGTGGTCGCTCTGCGAAATCAAACAGATAAAAAGAACAGAACAAAATGAGGCGCCTCAAATCACAAGCGGCGCCTGACGAAGCAACAACAGGACACAGCGGTCAACTTCCGACAACGGAGCGGAATTCGCCATGACTAACATGCCACGGCGCTCGCCAGTTCCTTCTCCCATTTCTACTCGACAAAGTCTTTTTTTGCTCACTAACTACTGAAATCGAGAGAAAATTCGCCAAAATACGGATCCCATCTAACGAAAACCCGCGCAGGGCATCCGAGACCTTCCGCCACGAAGCTACCGCAATCGTTTACCTAACCGTTCCTCGGAAATCGAGACGTTCCGTCGGCATACCCCGCTTCACTGACAAGGTCAGCAAAACGTGCAGCGATGACTGCCTGCTCACGCCAAACACAAGTACACGCCTATAAACGCGTACGGTTGCTGCAGCGGTATGCAACGAGGATGTGTATGGTGATATACAGCAACAGGGCAATCGGAGCGCTCGAGTGCGAGAAACGAGCAGAAAACGGCAAAAGCTTGCCGAGCGCTACATTTTGTTTACTTTCGGCTACGTCCGCGGAGGAACGACAGCACAGCTACCAGTTGCTGCAAACTGACTAAGTACTCACCGACAAAGATCCCCGCAGATTCGGCTTTAGAAACGGACAACGCAGGTTTAGTTACGAGAACGCAAAGAACGCCGGTACTCAAGAGCGCTAGGCCTAAGCCCACAATCGGCCATGCAATGCACCCGGGGACAGGATTCCTGCCGCGTTAAGGAGATAGCGACGCTATGCCAAGCACTCCCAGCGGATTAACCAGCCTATCTAATGTGACAACAATACCTACACAAGCGTGACAGAAACACTACTTACATTACTATAAAACGGAGGAGTTTTGACGGCTGTCGCACAGCACAACGGACCACACCTCGCTAGGTAGAGCGGCACCTCTTGGGAAAGGGGAAAAGGCGGGGGAAGGGGAAAGTGAGGGCATTCGTGTGGAATGTGGCGCTTGACGTAATGGGCCGATCAACAAGTGAGCGCCTATCTTCGCTGTTAAAATAAAATAATAGCTTCCTTGGAAGCATAAATATGGTTCGGGTCACTGAATTAACTTCCGGCCGAAGTGAACCTATCGGGATTCTAGCTCAAGCGAGGCTGTCAGTTGAGCGGATCAGTGAAGGAGGCGTTGGCGAGCCGTGGTTCACACAGGAACTGGAAATTAAATGCTCAAGCGCGCGAAAGGAAAATACTAAACTATGACCGGAGAGGTTATTGTCTGCAGACCAAACAGAGATTATGCCCGGCAATGAAAATTCAACTTGAAATCGCGAAACAACGAAATTAACGTGCAGGAAAAATAAGGATTGGGATATGCTATCCAGACAGAGCTCTGGTTCCAGCTAACATGGGCAAAGAGTTAAAAAAAAAGAAAGCGTTATTCGGAACTGGCAGCATGTTAATGTTTTTGGGGTCCGTTTATGTAAAGTAGTGAGCAGTGGCCAGTACATTTTTCTTTCTGCCGACTCAATTAATTGACATTAATTAAATTTTTAAATACGGCATTTAAAGGCTCAGGTGCGAACTGGAGAGTTGTCGAGCGCTAAGTGAATCGGTCCGACATAGGTGCTTCCCATGAGATAGCCTTAGCGCAGCCCCCCCCCCCCCCCCTTTCCCCCCTTTTTTTTTTCGGGAAAAACTGAAGCCCGCGAGATTCAAAAATGCCACGGCACAGCGTGTTCCGCGAGTCCGAATTGGTCAGAATCCATGGTCCGATTACAGCGCTCTCTCAACCACGATCTGATAGAGACATCTGACTCTGCACTGTCCACGACAGGGCTTCGCGTTGGCGTTGGTTTCGAGATAACCTCCGCCAAGACCTGTTGTGGGCATCAAGGAGCGAAACAGGGCGCCCCTTTCAGGTCGTGGATGAGAGCGCAGTAATCGTAGCGCATTTAAAGCCATATTTAAAAAAGTTCGTTAATGTCTAACAACAATTAACTTAGCGCTTAAGCTATATGTAAAAACATTGTCTTAAGAACTAAATAGTCAGAAAGAAAAGGTACTGACCGGTATTTTACGTAACTCCTAGATTACCTTCATTCCAATTTCGGAAGAACGTTTTCTTTTTGTCCATCTTAACTGGGGCAGCATATATACCGCAAATACCGAAGAGCTCATTCTAAAGACAAACCATAGACAAACACTCGGAACATTCCGAGCACCGTCCAATGTTCCGCATGACTAAGTGCGTGCCCCTCACTTAAAGCTACAAACGTACAGGAGGTGATCTTTAAGCAAGAGAGGGAAATAACCGTACAACTGGCAGCCAAACTGAAAATAACGCAACACTTTGATCAAGCTCCTATAGTTGGTTTGTACATAGTTTCGGAAAATCATAAAGTTGAGGAGTTCAAGAATTGTATGTCCCGCACAGTTTCAACTTCGATTTTTCTTTTTTTTTTCGCATGGATAATTGACCTTTTACACTTTTAGTGAACCTCGTGGCTGTCACAGCTGATGTCATTTCGACGCAACCGATCCTCCGAATGTTGCAGTCTGTCTGGAATCTGTTCCGGACACACCCCCTTCTCCTCAGCACGTCCGAATCTTCGCAATGCTTTGGTGGCTGATGCTATTAGCATATTACCCGAAACGATTACATGCAAACGCACAGGACGAAACCTGAGGATCATAATTCAGGTTCAAGTGCTAAAAAACAAGAGTAAAAGAAGGTACAGTTGAGCCTCGTTATAACGAAGTTGAAGGAGCCCGGCGACAACTTTGTTTTAGCTCGTGTTGAGCAAACTTCCAAGAGAATCGTCACTCCGGCCGATTGTGTTACCGTGTGAGCGCATTTGCTGAATATCGGCCTCCTTTAGCAAGCCATTTTATTTCTTTTTTATATATATAGTCGCAAATATGTTATATATGTTATAGTTCGCGCCGCCGCGGTGGCTCAGTGGTTATGGTCCTCGGCTGCTGACCCGAAAGACGCGGGTTCGATCCCGGCCGCGGCGGTTGAATTTCTTTGGAGGAGAAATTATAGAGTCCCGTGTACTGTGCGATGTCAGTGCACGTTAAAGAACCCCAGGTGGTCGAAATTTCCGGAGCCCTCCACTACGGCGTCTCTCGCTTTGGGACGTTAAACCCCATAAACCAAACCAACCAACCTATTTAGTCGCAAAAATTAGGCCGTGAACATCATGCAGACATCACAGATGTGACTCAAAGCAAATAGGTTCAGATACGCCGTGAAAGAGACATCGGAGTATCATAATTGTAGATTTTTTTTATTTATTCGAGATGTTTGCCATTAGGCATAATGTAAAAGGGAAAGAAAGTTGTAAGAAGGAGTGTAAACAAGCCTCGCTTAAAAAGTGGCAAAAGTTCACGATAAAGTGATTATCATAATTGTAGTTGGAGGCGCCGTAATTCGAGTGCAAGACAGGTTGTCGGCAGCTTTTTGTAGGGAATATTTAGCTTCCCTCCGAGATTTCACGCAAAAAAAAAGAAAGAATGTCAGTCGATTTGGGTATTTAGGTCAAATATGGACATATGGGCTAGCATGACATGTTTCGGTGCTTGCACAGGTGGTTGTTGGTGTGTGTTTTTTCATGTAAAAGTGAAAGCATGACAACACTTGCCATAGCACCTGCCTTGCGCCACTGGGCCACTATGCCCACCGGCTACACGTTGACAAGTAAGCCATCCGGTGAGCAGTGGCGCAGTGGCACAGGGCGAGTGCTATGGCAGGAGTTGCCATCGGAGCGACTTGGGTTGGGTTGCGACCCAGGTTGCTCTTCGCGAGCAGCTTCTCACGGTTAACTCGGCTGCCGCCTGACACGGTGGGCAGGTGAGCAGCCCGCCACCAAACTGGCTTCATAACGACAGACACACAACGCCAAAATGCAAGGAATGGCAACTAGCACACTAAAAAAAAACTGACCAGCGTCTTTAAGCAATCAACACCTATAAAAGTGTAAAGCAGTCGGAGAAGGGTGCAACTCCACCCTTTTTGCACCCTTTTGGGAGGGTAAGCGTGTGAGCAGTGCGGCTGCGATGAAACGATCGGGCACCTCCTATGTGACTGCCCTCGTTTTGAGCGAGAGCGCGGTTTCCTGACTGCTACTCTCTACCGCTTGGACTCGCGTCCTCTAACAGAGTCCAAGGTTCTGGGGCCTTGGACACAACCTTCCACACAAAGGAAAGCGGTGAAAGCACTCCTAAGATTCTTGAAGGACTCGAGGTTGTATTCCCGTCCATAATCTTTAAGTTTTTAGTGCGCGCCCTCTGTCCCCGTGACATATGGTCGCTGGACACTTGGAAAACTCATTTCATTGCTGCTCTTTTTCTTTTTTTTCCCGTTTGTTCCCCTCCCCAGGTGTAGGGTAGCCTACTGGGCATCACCTGGTTAACCTCCCTGTCTTTCCGTCCATTTCTCTCTCTCTCTCTCTCTTGGGAGGGGACAAGGAAGAGAATTGTAACCACGGATATGACCCCTTAAGGCGCAAATTTTTTTACAGTGCGGAGAGCTCGGGATAATTTCGACCATGTGAGTTCCTTTAATGTGCACTGACGTCGCACGGTACACGGGCCTGTAGCATTTCGCCTGCATCCAAATGAGACCGCCGCGGCGGGGATCGAACCCGCGTCTTTCGAGTCAGCAGCCGAGCACCATAACCGCTGAGCCACCGCGACGCCTGAATTGCCACACCCCTTTGTTTTACGAAGGCGCCCCTTAATTCGTACCGAACTTTCTCTTTTTTTTGCACAAGACAGAGAATTTTTGTCATATTTGCAATGACTGTGGGATTTATATAAACGTTGCTAGTCCTACGCGACACATCACACAGATCAAAAAAATTAAAAATGACTAACCCTCCTCCACTACACTCTCTCTCCCCCCCATCCCCCCACAGAATTTAGACATCCCCCTTATATTAATCCCTGGGGAAACCCCTACATGCAATCTTCCCAGCCTGGTAGACGCGCACAGTGTCAGCAGCATTTCCTACCACACAGTATTTTTTATCCCACTTTGGAAGTCCTTGTACGATATCCTACTGCATTTTCTTCGCTGTATATCACCAATACGGAGCGACGAGCGTCTACCCCTTGTTCTCGATGCAGTCTCCTCGACGACCCAGCCGACTGCGTTCGCAAATGAACGCACTCTGTAGCCTCCACGAAGTGCAGCACAATTAGAGTCTGCGTTTCTGGCATAAGGACACAAGAGATTTGCCCGAAACTGCGCAGCTGAGGCAACAGCGAAGTACAGGCGCGGACAAAAGCAAACGGAGCACGCAACTGTTTTCGAATATTTTTCACGCGACAACTAATTGAAATTTACAGCAGTGGTACGGGCATGCTGGTAGAGGAGGTTGGTGGACTGTCTTGTAGGCAAATAGCGCTTCTTCATTACCGATGGAGAAAGCGTGATTGCACTTCGAATGCAATGACGTGCTCCGTTTACTTATGGCCGCGCCTGTACATGGCTTGGACACTTGACGGGAACTGCATGTGCGAAAATTGCGCCTCCAAGAATCTCCAAGGAGGTCCGCTAATATCTGGCTTTCAAAACAAAGCAGTATTATACTGAGTGTGGCTCCGACCTTATGACGCGGTCCGTACTTGACGGCGGGCAATACCACCTAGACGAAGATGTCCATGCCAGGGTAGCTATAGAGCTCCAGAAGTCGCAGTGAGAATGTCCCTGGGCAGATGTTCAGTTTGTTAATTACTCCTGGTCAAGAAGCTACAATGCCAAGCTATAATCTAGGGTTCTGCCTTTTCTTCGAGGCCAGTCTGCTATGTATGTCCCCTGATGTCCCAAAGCCTAAAGCGGCTCGTAGTGAAGGACTTCGGATCAATTTACACCCCCTGGGGCCGAATTCTATCAGCTGTCCATTTTGCATTGTTCACTTGGCCCTCTGTCATTGGTCACTCCAATATACCCGCGGCTTTCAGTCTTCTGTGGGAGCGACCCAGCCATTGGGTGGTTGTCGACCTTGGCTGCATATAGAAGCAAATGGCAGCCAATGGTGACGCCCGGTCGCCAGTCACCCAATGGTTGGGTCGCTCCCACAGAAGATTGAAAGCCGCGGGTATATTGGAGTGAGCAATGACAGAGGGCCAAGTGAACAATGCAAAATGGTCAGCTGATAGAATTCGGGTGCTCTTTTGACGAGCACTCGCATCGCAGAGCACACGGGCGATTTTGCGTTTCGCCTCCACCGAAATGTGGCCGCAGCGGCCAGAATTCGACCGCGCGAGCTTGGTCTCAGCAGCCGAACGCTATACCGTAAGCTATCGCAGCGGTTTAAAAATATTGAATTGTTTATTTGCCACCTTGTAGGGGGAAGAAGGCACTGTTGGGGGAACAGCTAGTGGAAAAGTCTCTCCTTAAGAGTCTACTATTCCTTATTTCGACACAGAGGCAGCACCACATATGCATACATGCATGCATGAACAGATATATTTATATGCATATATCACTGTACATATACATCACTCATGTTACTCACTTGCATATTCCTTAAATCGTTTATGAAACAGATGTAAAAACATATAACACAGCGAGATAATATTACACTGAAATCGTATACATCAGCCGGAGTTACCTGTATGATGATTTAAAAAGATCAATGCGGATCGAGCTACAATAATTTAAAAGTGCTGATATTGTGTACTTAAGGCACTGTTTCCCATAGTTTGAGTGCGGCGTCGGAACTAACCAGTCCTAGCTCAAAGTGTCTTGATATAATGCTCAACAGCTGGGAGAGATTACGTAGATTGCTAATACGAGGTCTGTTAGAAAACTATCCGACTTTATTTTTTTTTTACGAACACCTGATGGATTTGAAACAAGCACGCTTGCACCAGCCTACCTTGAACCTTCGTGCGCATGCACAAATTTTTTCTCGCCTGCCGATAGCGTCAGTCACTGGCACGCAGCGTTTGAGTGAGGCAGTGCGCAGTGCTCTCGTCGGTTTTTTATTGCAAGGAAAATGGCGGAGCGACAAGGGCAGCGCTACTGCATCAAATTTTACCAGAAACTTGGCGACAACCAAGTGAAACCATTCGGAATATTCAGACGGCTTTCGGTGTCAATGCTATGAGCAGCACATAGATTAAGCAGTGGTACAATTGGTTTAAAGACGGCCGCACATCGGTGCACAAAGAGCCACGCTCTGGTCGGCCATCAACATGCCGAAATGACCAGGTCATTGCCGAAGTGAACGCTGCGATGACGCGGGACCATCGTGTGACTATCCGAGAAATTGTGGAAGAGGTGGACATCACCAATTTTACTGAACATTCCATTATCACCGAAAATTTGGCCATGGAGAAAGATGCGGCGAAATTCCCGCCGAAGCTGCTCACGGTGGAGCAAAAGCAGCTTCGTGTTGAAGTCTCACAGGGTATGCTGGATTCCACAAACAGTGACCCCGACTTCACCAACACCATAATCGCTGGTGACGAGTTTTTGGTGGACAGGTACGACTCGGAAACCAAATCCCAGTCGTCACAATGGCGGCATTCCACGTCACCAAGGCCAAAGAAGGCCCGCCAAGTGCGCAGCAATGTCAGAGTGATGCTGACTGCTTTCTTTGACTCCCTCTGTTTTGCACACCACGCGTACGCACCCCACAAAGTAAACATTGACCAAAAGAATACTACAGGGATGTCCTCCGTCGCCTGCGTGGTGCTGTGCGGCCAAGAGGCCGAAGTTGAGGTTGTTGAGACGCAAGGTAGCAGATCCCACCGCTGCCACCAGTTGTTGCGGCTCGAGGTAGCGTGGCCAGTTGTTGCGTCTCCAAGGGGGTTCGTCCGGGATGAAGGAAACTTCGAAGTTGGTTAGGTTGGAGATTACAAAAACAAGCAGATTTAATGACAAGAAACTGAGACACTTATTTACATAAATTTACAAAGAGAAGAGCAAGGAATCAAAAGTTAGGAGTTCATAGCGTCGAGCGTCTGGATGAGCCTGTTACCCAAGGCTCAGAGCCACTGGATGAACCTATTACCGAAGGTCCAGAGCCACACTGGATGAACCTATTACCGAAGGTCCAGAGCGTTCGTGCCCACTTTGGTCGCAGGTTATATAGCCCAAGACTCCGCCCCTGCACCAGGCGACATTCCATCGCGACACAAAAGATCGGCACCAGCACCACCATCGAAGACCTGTTGAGCCTCCTCACTAGGCGGTAACTCATCGTGGAACAAAAGATCGGCACCACACGTCACTGCCAACGAAGACACCTGCTTAGAGCCCGCACGTGGGAACTGGCGAGTCCGCATTCCTAAGTCCGCATTCCTATAGCATTGTGTCGTGTTGACGTCACAGCCGCAGCTGCGCAGGCTTCCTCTGATTCGTTCCGGGTTTTTTTTTTCAAGACGAGGGACACCCTTTCTTCTCCTGTCGTCGGTTGCTTCTCGAAGGGGAGGTCGTTTTCGCCGAGCCGAGTGTGGGAAGAGCCTCATTGGCCACTTCCCAGAAAGTCGCCCTTTTCTGTGAGGTCATCGTGGGGTCAAGTTGAAGTCAAACGACCCGTCAAAATTGCCGCTACGTTGAATCTCCCTTCGTTTCATCTCAGGTCTCAAATGGGTCGTAACAGCTACCTCCCCCGCCAGACGAGTCTCGGCGAGTAGCAGTCATCGCTGCTGCACGAAGAGACGACTTGCAGAAGCGTGCCAGAAGTATGCCAGAAGCCCTCTGCCGCTCGCAACGTGGTCTTCTATTACGCCGGCCAAATTCTTTGAGGCGTCTCTGAAACTTCAACCACATGCGCAAGCAAGCACTCAACTTCCCTCCGAGCAAACCAGTTCCAAAAGAGGGTGCTATAATCCGGTTAGTATAGCCGTTGTGAATAGCCCACACTGAAAACTCCCAGGACCCACGCAAGCTGAGAAAAACCGAACCTGCTACTGTACACCCTCATTTTCAAAACCGCACGAAAAAAACTATTAGTATCAATTTTGGTTCATGGAGAGCATTCCGGACTGCTTAAAAAGAACAGCTAAGAAGTCCGCGTCCCTTACTGCATTTACTTAAACAAAAGTAAACAGCTCCAAAAGCTGCATAACTGAGTGAAAATCCTGTAGTCCACTAACACCACTCAGCTTTACCACTAAAAATGGGAACTCGTTTGCCTTCACCCCTGTCGAATTTTTTTTCAGTAAGTCAATGCACAAAAAAAAGAGGCAAACACTTATTCCCCGAATTGGACATTCTTTAGCCGCGCCCTGCGAGGTCGTGGTCGGATGGCCGGTCTACAAGCAGGTGCTTCAAGAAAACTGCGAAGTTGATTATTTCCGCCTCCGCGCGGCCTACTATGGAAAGGGCGCCTTCTCCATTCTTTTGTCCCGGCTTGTCGCATCCCCCTCCGACTCACGCGCTCTCTGCGGCGCCCCTTTGTGTGGCTGTCGAGCCCTATTCTTCGTAACATGTAGCATGCGTCACGTGTCCAACGACTGCGCCGTCTGTCCCTCTTTCGGCCCACCAGGGCAGTCACCTGGGCTTTCATCGGGCCCATCCGCCTTCGGGAAAATTTCACTGATTTTCCTTTTCGGTCATTAGCTTTCGTGGTGCCGTCCCTTGTTGATCTGCCGGCCCTTGCATCAGCATGAACACCTGCCCTGGCACTTCTCAATCGCTTGTCGCGTTCGAGATGTTTGTTCAATGGACAATGGTGCCTTCGGCCTGCAAGGGCAGTCACCTTGGCTTTCCTCGGGCCCAGCCGCCTTCGGGAAAATGACACTGTTGGTTTTCCCTTTTCTTTCACAGTTCTGGCGGTGCTGTCCCGAGTTAATTTGCCGGCCCTCGCATCAGCATTAACACCTGCCCTAGCATTCCTCATTCGCTTGTCGCGTTCGCGATGTTTCTTGTGTAGCGACGCTACTTGCGCTTTATTCTGAGTGCCAGGCGACGGACTAACTGACGAATCGTCCACTCCTGTGGTTTCGTCTGAGCACCCAAGCTCATTTCCCTGCTGTCTTTCTATCGGGGCAGCATCAAACCCATTCAGGGCAACAGAAACAATCTCGTCTGTACGGCACTTTTCCGGGAACGTTGCGCTCTTCCCTGGCGCTTCACGGCTGCCGTCGGGCGATTCCCGTTCACTCTTTGTGTCGCTTAGTACAGCCTCAACTTTCTGACCGCTAGTGCTCGCCAGCTGCACCAGCGGTGTCCCTTGTCTGGTTCTGTCATCGCGTGCACACCGAACCTCACTGCATTCTTTCTGGCGCGGGACCTCAGTCTTATCTGCCAACGCGCTATCTGTCTCAGGCTTAACAGTAAGCGCGTCACACCTTTCGTTTTCCTCGCGAAGCTTTCGCCTTTCTTGTTCTTTATCCACATGGAGGCTTTTCTGCGGAATAGTTTCACACCTCTCGCCTGCCTCCTTGTTGAGAAGAGGTACCACTTGCTTGGGACAACCGCCCGACCTCTTGCTCAACTCCATTTCTAACTTACTGAGCTCAGTCCTTAGCTTCAGTAGTTTTGCTTCCCTCTCACGTTCGCGCTGACGCCATTTTTCCTCTCTCTCTCGCTCTTCCTTTTTTTGTTCGATGAGACTCCACTCTTCAATGAGCTCCTCATCATCTGCCCCCAAATCAGTAATGGCCTGAATTATCATGGGTTTTCGTGCCAAACCCCTTGTCTCAATCCCCAATTCCTCACACAACAGCAACAGGTCCGACTCCTGCAGTTTCTGTAGGTCCATGATAGTTCTGAGTCTGAGCTATTTCCAAAACAACTATGCAAAAATACCAAACCTGTAAGATTTAAGCACAGGTGTCTACCAGTTCTAAATTTTAACCCTCTCTTAGAACCTGGTCCACATCAAAGGAAAAGCCAAGCACTCACCCACACACGTGATCACGACCCAAGACAGCTGCACTCTCGCTGGCCGACCGTTGGTGTCGCTTGTGGCTTCAGATTCCCATCGCTGATCCACAGTCGTTGGGTCTTCGTATCTCACCAGTCTCTTCGGATCCCAAGGCTTCGGATCCCAGGCTTCGGATCTCAGTTGGGTCTTCGTATCTCACCGCTGTTCACCAGTTGTTGCGACGCAAGGTAGCAGATCCCACCGCTGCCACCAGTTGTTGCGACGCAAGGTAGCAGATCCCACCGCTGCCACCAGTTGTTGAGACGCAAGGTAGCAGATCCCACCGCTGCCACCAGTTGTTGCGGCTCGAGGTAGCGTGGCCAGTTGTTGCGTCTCCAAGGGGGTTCGTCCGGGATGAAGGAAACTTCGAAGTTGGTTAGGTTGGAGATTACAAAAACAAGCAGATTTAATGACAAGAAACTGAGACACTTATTTACATAAATTTACAAAGAGAAGAGCAAGGAATCAAAAGTTAGGAGTTCATAGCGTCGAGCGTCTGGATGAGCCTGTTACCCAAGGCTCAGAGCCACTGGATGAACCTATTACCGAAGGTCCAGAGCCACACTGGATGAACCTATTACCGAAGGTCCAGAGCGTTCGTGCCCACTTTGGTCGCAGGTTATATAGCCCAAGACTCCGCCCCTGCACCAGGCGACATTCCATCGCGACACAAAAGATCGGCACCAGCACCACCATCGAAGACCTGTTGAGCCTCCTCACTAGGCGGTAACTCATCGTGGAACAAAAGATCGGCACCACACGTCACTGCCAACGAAGACACCTGCTTAGAGCCCGCACGTGGGAACTGGCGAGTCCGCATTCCTAAGTCCGCATTCCTATAGCATTGTGTCGTGTTGACGTCACAGCCGCAGCTGCGCAGGCTTCCTCTGATTCGTTCCGGGTTTTTTTTTCAAGACGAGGGACACCCTTTCTTCTCCTGTCGTCGGTTGCTTCTCGAAGGGGAGGTCGTTTTCGCCGAGCCGAGTGTGGGAAGAGCCTCATTGGCCACTTCCCAGAAAGTCGCCCTTTTCTGTGAGGTCATCGTGGGGTCAAGTTGAAGTCAAACGACCCGTCAAAATTGCCGCTACGTTGAATCTCCCTTCGTTTCATCTCAGGTCTCAAATGGGTCGTAACAAGGTCAATAGGAAATTGGCGCATCCATCATGACAATGCTCCTGCACATTCCTCGCACTAAATTCACACTTTTTTCGCGAAAAACCAGACTGCTGTAGTTCAACAGACTCCTTACTCTCCTGATATGGCCTCCTGTGACTTCTGGCTGTTTCCCAAATTAAGAGGCCATTGAAAGGAGCGCGATTTCAGACAAGAGAGGACATTATGGCTGCAACGACAGCTGAGCTAAACTCCATTCCGAAAGGGGCCTTTTCGGAATACTTCCAACAAAGGCAGCACCACAGGAAGAAGTATGTGGAGTCCCAAGGAGACTACTTTGAAGGTGATTAGGTTTCCAACGCTCCAGTTATGCCAGTTTTTTTTTCTTCGGCAAAAGGTCGGATACTTTTCTAACAAACCTCGTATTTCTATGGATTTCCAGTTTGTATACACGTGACTCAACCGATATCTGTAGAGATTGTTAGCTGGAATTACGCCAGAGTTCTTTAAAGACAGTTGTTGTCGATGCTGTGTAAGAGGTGTTATATGTGTATGTGTGTATTAAAATAAGCAATGAGTTTATCGGGTGCAATCTGATATAAAGGAAGTTATTAAGGGAGTGAAGATGTTCTCAGAGCCCGCATCTTCAAGCCCCTAAGTTTTCGATGCCGTTACGATGCAGTCTGATGGCAAGTATTCTCTGACATCTTTTGCAGCCTGTCCAAGTAAAACTCCCACGTGGTCATGACGTCATCAAGTATGCCACTGCTTGCATGCGTGAGTCAGTCGAGTTTATTCCGCATTCCTCTATTATTGGTGTGTAGTGTGTGGAAAAACCATGGAGAGGGGAAGGAAGGAGGGAACAAATTCACAAGGAGAGGAGAAGGATTCTGGAGAAAACTATAATCGGATGGCGGTGACTGTTTGCCTCGGTGAAGGTCGTATTTGAGGGAACGGGACCAATAGTCTTATTCTTCACAGAAGGCATAGGCAGCATAGTCGACCTATTATCTTGATGCTAGCATGTTTTCTTTTCTAATTGAAATACCACTCGTCTTAACACGCAAAGAATGTAAAGTGTAATTAACAAGGCACACACAAGCAATTTTCTCGTATAGTGCACTTAGCTGTCGGATCACAAGCGTTTTGAAGAACAAGATTCTCAGAAACCGCGTATGGATATCAGTGATTCATCATGCATGCCTTTACAGACATCATAAAAACACGGAATGTTTATCGTCGTTTTATGCGTATTTCTGACGTTTCGCTTTTAGTAATAATTTGGCCGCGCTAGTTTTTTTTTTTTTCTGTCAGCAACTACGTCACGACAGAGCAATCTTAAAGCTCATATACTTTTGGACTTGGTTCTATCGTTGAAACAATCCGGTGTTGCCAGGCCAAAGTACGAGCGTATGTTGTGTCCTCCACAAACCGGCGCACCCCTATACACAGGAAAGTGGAGTTCCCTGGTGCATAACTCGCATACGTTCTTTGCGGTACGCCGTTGAGCTCCGCACCGGAAACGGCACTAGCATATGTAAACGTGCGCGATTGAACGAACGCCAGAACACATCTATAAAAAAAGTAGTCATTCGTATCGCGCGACTCATGTGAGAACAATAAAATGAGGCCATAAAATATGGACAGATTAACGTAAACGCAGCAGAGGGTGCGCAACAAATAGAGAGGTGGGGTACAGTGTGATTCACTCATGCAGACCACGCCCCCCCCCCCCCCCCCCCCTCCCTCCTTTGCCCTTAAATCCGCTTGTTTCATTTTATTTATTGAAGCCTTAAGGGCCCGTGGGCATTACATAAGGCGGGGGAACCATGTGTAACAACATATTGATACCAGCTCAACAAGGTTTGGTTTGGTTTACTGGAGTTTAACGTCCCAAAGCAACTCAGGCTATGGGGGACGCCGTAGTGAAGGCCTCCGGAAATTTCGACCACCTGGGGTTCTTTAACGTGCACTGACATCGCACAGCACACGGGCCTAGAATTTTGCCTCCATCGAAATTCGGCCGCCGCGGCCGGGATCGAACCCGCGTCTTTCGGGCCAGTAGTAGAGCGCCGTAACCACTGAGCCACCGCGGCGGGCAAAAGAAAGAAAGTAAAGGAAGGAAACAAATAAAAAAATCATGAAAAGAGACAGTAACGCAGGATCAGATTATTTGGTAAGGCTGAATACATCACGTAAGACACAAGTGACTCGCTAGTTTGGTGCGAAAAATTGCTCGATCTGCGCACGAAGCAATATCAGTCAGGGCATTCCATCGGGCTATTGCATCTGGAAAGAATGAATAAATCATCGCTGACGCGCGGACTTTCATGAGAGGTATGGGATGACTGTGGTTTAGGCATGCGGATATTCTTGATGGCGGCTGTAGCAAAGGTTGCCTGTTAATAGGGCATAGGGTTATAAGGTCGCCCTCATTTCGGAAGTGATGGAAAGGATGGCTTTTGAGCTTCGTTGGAGAAACGCTGTTACGCTCCTGGATCATAGTATTGTTGCCAAGTCCATATTTGTACGCCACTATACTTATCAATCTTCCTGCGTCATACACGGAGTTAACCGTGACATCTTTGTTTAACAATAACTGTGGCCGGTGCTAGCCTTCCTGCGTCATACACAGAGTTAACCGTCACATCTTTGTTTAACAATAATTGTGGCCGCTGCTAGCCTGGTTTTTGCATAACTGGAGACCAGATAAAGAATATAAAGCAATAAGTCTCGACGCTATTTCTTCAAGGAAAAAAGAAATGGAACTGATTAGAAAAATGCGATTTTCTTACCTTCTGTTGGAGCCGAGATGCACTGCCTGAAGGACTTCATCTTTCCCTGTGATCTTGCACAGCGGCTCCTCTTCTGCACGACAAAAGGGTCCGAAGCAGACAATTATCGCAGCGCTGTTACCACGCAACCTTTTCCGCAATTCGCGCAGGAGGGCATCGAACACGGCGACACGGTAACAATCGACAGTGACCAAAGTCGAGGCCGCGCTCTGTTCCGCGGTAGCGAAAATGTCAGTGCAGTCCAGCGCCCTCAAAGCAGCTGCGCTGTTTAAGACACGGGAAAGCAGAACCAAGACAAAGGGGTCCCCTCTCTGGCCTTTAACGACCTCCGTCGCCCACGACAGGCGACTTGTGAAAGAAGGTGATCTGTCACGGAGACGGGAGGACGCGCGGAAACTAACTCCACGACGGGTCGACACCACGCCCTTCCAGCGACGAGCGTCCGCGGGCGAGCGATTCTCACCTACCGCCGTCCACAGCGGAACCGGAATCGAAGTTTAGCAAACAGATGCGTCACTCCAACCTCTCGGATTACCGCGCACACCGAGCGAGGTGGTTGCACGCGCGTTCAACGTATAGCATCGACGTATACGCATTCGCCGCGGTGAGAGAGGTCTGTGCTCTCTATAGTACAGACCGAAGGTCGCAAACCACTGACACAACACGTACCTTCCAGCGGAAGTCACCTCACACTGATCATATCCTCTCTGGCGTCGCCAAGAAGGTCCGTAGTTATTCCAAATTCCGAGGTCTTGCAGCGACCAGAAGGTCCAAGACGGCTGGCGCTTGCAAGTACAGCCCTGCAAACGTTCCGGCGCAAGACGTCAAGTCAATGGCGCTCAGATGTGGCTACAATCTCCGATGATCCGAGATTTGCAGGATGTAGTCACGAACATAGCGTCCGCGCTCCACCTTACAAGGTCCTCTAGAATTCAGTCCTGGAACAGGCGATGTCCGTTACCGTTACCAGCAGCACGTCCCGGTAATGTTCTCTGCAGTCGAACGTCTGCCACCAATTAAACACAGATGCCCGAGCCGCGCATATGGGTCGCGACAGGGGCGCCGGTCGACTTCCAGGCAATCCCACGCGGTCTCAGCTGTTCAAAGCCGCTCCACTGAGAGGACACCCCACCGCATAGGTCTCCTTCACTCCCGCTCGGTCGAACCAACGTCTTCACCCTGCGTAAGAGACGCGATGAAGAGCGCGTACCGCCTCTGCCCTCAAACGCGCCGCGAATGACGCACCACGGGATGCTTGCTCGCTGACCTCTTCGACTCGGCGGCGCGCCGAAGCATACGAGCCCGCGGCGAGGCGAGGCGGCCGCGTCGGCAGCAGGCCAGCCCCAAGCACACACACGCTCGCTCGCTGCGTAGCCGAGAGCTGCTTGAAATCGTCGCACGTAGTACAACTTGTACCTCCGCCACAGGGACCGGCAGCGCGTTCCACCCTCGCGCCGCGCTCGCACGTAGCAGGAGCAGCAGTCGTCGTCTTCGTCGCCTTCGTGTGTAGTCGTCCCCGTAGCGGCCTTTGTACACAGGCGTTTCCTCCGAGGCTGTGCTTCTCCACGCGTCCTCGCGCACCTATAGCGAAACAGCGGCAACGAGTATATGCAAGCGTGTATGGTACGTGTGTCTACAGCGCCTCTGCAGGAGGCAAGTCGTCGCCCAAGGGATAAGCAGCCGCACGTTTTTGTTTCTTCTTCTTACGCTTCTTTTTTCATTCCTTTTCCTTCCTCCAGGTCGCCTAGCAGCCGCCTCCTGCGTATATTACCGTCATTACGTAGTCTATTTCGGATCTGCGCCGTGAACCGAGAGAGTGGGGGAGAGGGAAAAGGGATGATGGTACATGCTCTTAAATTTTCTTCTTTTTTTTTCTGTTGAGCCTCCTGTGTGTGCCGCGTTGTTTCTTGGGGCTAGGCGGAAACAATGAGACTCGGTGCTTGAGAGGAGGAGAAGCTGGGGGAAAGATACACGTGTGCGAAGCCGGCCCTCGCCTGCTTCTGTGTTACACACGTGTCTGTGTGTCACACACACTCCCGAAGCTGCGCGGACGTCGGGCAGTATGTAAACAGCTGGCTGCGGGTCAGAGCTGTCTGCGTCGCACGATGCCGTTGTGTATATATATATATATATATATATATATATATATATATATATATATATATATATATATATATATATATATATATATATATATATATATAAGGAAAGGGGAATGAGGGGCTCGTTATAAATATAAGAGAAGCCAACAGCCACACGGCGGCATGTGGTTGTTTTTTCTTCTGCTTTTCTAATCAATTAGCTTTAAGCGATAACATATTCAGTAATATTGTAAATTGATCAACACCACGAAATAAATAAATTGGGGATTCCGTCTAGGCATGGGATTCTTGTAGATGGGCGCGTAACTGACTGTCCAATATTGCTTTTTGTATAGCAGGTGGTTCTACAGTGGTGTGAACTGTGTTGCGTTTCAATGCTCTCTTGTATTGTATGCTCAAAGAAGCTTGTTCATTCATGGTTATATGTGCATTTCTTTGTCTCTTCACTTTCCCTCCCTGTAATGACCCTCAAATGAGGGTTGACAGTATTCATAAATAAATAAATAAATAAATAAATTAAAAATCCCCTGTGCCCCTTGGTTTCTGTGGCTGTTGCCCGAATATATTCAGTAATTAGCTAAAATTCATTAATTAACTATTTATTGCCTGATGTAAGCATGCATATTTATATTGAGAACTTGGAGGCATTTGCTTTTCAGGGCTATTCCATTTTGTATGATTTTAGCAACGCTTCTGTGCCCTGAGATACGCACGTCTTCGTTCCAGTTCGTCTAATCACGCGTGCGAGACCACGACTCTCGTCCTGAAGCACCTCCCTCGTGTGATGCAGCTGCTCTGTATGGCACTCAGCCTTGCAAGAGTGTACAGTGAGCGGCAACGCGGATGGCTTTTGCACTCTCGGCAGCATTTTCCTTCTTAGAGCGCGAAACCGATGAATCACTGTTCGGTAGGCGAGAAAGGAGCGCCACTTCTTTGCTTCTGCAGATGGAGGAAAGACGCGATGCCGCTCCGCTTTAGATTTGGCAGGCAGTCAAACTCAGCCATACCATATTGGCCTTTTTTTTTGTTACTATCGAAGGCCTTGACCTATTAGAATTATTTCAGTGTGCAGCCCACACCGAGGCAATACATGCCAGAGGGCACTACCTCCAATCATGGGCGTCCGGAGGGGGGGGCAAGGGGGGGCGGCTGCACCCCCCTGGAAAAACACTCCCTCGAACCGTGAGTGATGGCCGCACGCCAGGGGCCGTGGTGGGCTCAGCCAAAAGGGTAAAAGCAGCTCCGCTTCCACGCTTTGGGTCACATCTGCGAAATGCCGCGTCCGGGCACGCGTCTTTATGCCGTTTTCAAACCACGCCATCGTTAGCTCTGTTGAAGGCCGACCTGTTGCAGACATACAGCGGCACCGGCGAGCATGTGTTTCAAGCCGTCTTGAAATGGGTGCCTGTTTCTTTGATCTCTAGACAGATAGCGACACAGAGGCAGACAGTGCACAGTGCATCTTGTTTTCGCCTTCGTTATGCCGGCCACCGATGAATTCTTCAGGAGGGAAAGACAAATCAGCCGTGTCCACCCCCGCTTTGTCGGGCTGCTCATGGGCAAGCGGGCGATCAGTTGGCGCCGCCGCCGCTCGCTGTGCCTCCGATCCACGGGAGAGCGCAGTGCGGTAGAAGCGCCGCTATCAGAATCTTCGGCAAAGGAGATTAGCATCTTTTGTTCACGGCGACGCAGTCTCCAGAGGCGCCCCCACACCAGCGTCCCTTGCGTCTTCTCCGAAAACCAGCGCCTTTGGTCAACGCAGCCCGATGGCGCCTGCCTGGCTCGCCTGTCACCTCTGGCTGGGCCTCAAATGACAACAGCGCCCGTGTACTGTGCGAGGTCAGTGCCCGGTAAAGAGACCCAGGTGGTCGACATTATCCGGAGCTCTGTACTACTCCGTTCCTCATAACCTGAGTCGTTTTGGGGCTCTGAACCCCATAAAAACACACAAAACAAATTTTCCTACCGGAGTGGCGAGTGTCCCTTCCCCTTGGAAGTCGCACGGAAGTAAGCCCTTGCACGTGTGCGCGCCTCTGTATTTGTGCTTCGGTGTTTTTAGTGGCCGTTTGTCAACGAAGCTGAGAACAACCAAGACAGTGGACGAGAAAACTACGAGCGGCGAGCAGTGTGCGTGCGGTTGCTCGACTGTGCGGATGCGCGAGGAAGATGGAGCGAGGTGTATGAAGCTGCGAGCGTGCATTTATCTTGTAAATAAGTTTTCGTTGTATGTATAGACATCTTTTGTTTTCAACGTGCGCGTTCAACCGTTTTTCCAATCAATGTGTGTGACGAGTGTGCACCGAGAGCGTGTAATGAAGCACAGAAATGAATTTATCACCCGTGTAATCACGCAATTCGCCCAGAAAAATCCGTGGAGTCTACAGTTGCTGTTCAAGGAAGACTGACTGGGTGACTGTAGTTGCGTGTTTGTGACCATATTGTGCTGTGTGCTGGTCATCAATCCGGGTGAGTCGAGAACCCGTATGCAGCAATACTGAGCACTCTTCTCCACGAAGTGACAGTATATTTTTGGATTTTTTATTAATTTTAATTGTTTCTTCGTTGATAAACTGCAATGTATCTCTCCTAGCCACACTTTAATTTGCTGTTTGTAATTTTTATTTCATGTGTGTATTTCACTTATTTTTTATTTATATATAAATAAATAAATTCATACCGCAAATAGTGCCTTTTTGCTACGAACATGCCCCCCCCCCCCCTCCGGCGCCAACAACCAATGGCCCCCCCCCCCCTGCAAAAAATTCTGCGGACGCCCTTGCCTCCAATTATTAGCTCAAGTTTCCGGGTCGTCGGGCACATTTTGCATGCTCTTTGAATGGGAAAGCATAGAATGACGAACTGGTATTTTCTATTGCACCAGTTTTTTCTCAAGTAAAACAGCGTTTGCAAGCGCTCATCAGAGAACAAAAGTATTTAACGTATTTATCAACCTGAAGCTTCACTTCCGACATTATAGTGGCGGAGCGGGAACAAAAAGCACATGAAAAGAGTACCAGTTCAAGCTTTACGTATAAACATTTCATAAATAGTATAGCGCAAATGTCGTCAGATTCCATGAGTTGGAATGCCTGTTACCGTTATTTTCAATGAGAAGTTTTGGAGAAGCTTCCACGGTTAAAAATGTTCGAAATGCCTGCCGTCCACGGCAACACAGCACATAAGCCGCTCTCGTATCGAGTTAACAACTCTACACAGTACTTCTCGGTCGATGCTCGTATACAGGCCGAATCAATTCGGTTCTTCATATCGTTGATATCAGCGGGCTCCACGGCGTACACTTTATTTCTCACATAGCCCGACAGAAAGAAGTCTAATAGAGTGAGATCAGGAGATCTGAGAGGCCGAAACATCTCTCCTTCTCGGCCAATTCGCTGCGAGGAAAATTTCTATTCAACCAATTCTTTGCAGTAGAAGAGAAATGTGGCGGGGCTCCGTCGTGCTGGAACCACAGTTGCCGTATAGTTCCCCAAGAGAGTGGCTGGAGGTGAATACGACTCCAGCAAGAATGTCGCATGCATACTTTTTTTCCATTTAGGTTGTCTTCGAGAGAGAGAGAGAGAGAAAAAACTTTACTTACACAGGAATTCGGGGCACGCACCAGGGTCCCCGCACGACCCCTCTGCACTCAAGTGTTTATGTTCCGAAGGTCCATAACACTGGCAGAGTATGGCCCAATAAGCCTGTCCCCGAGTATGCCACACCAAACATTTATCCCCTCAGAGGATTTGGTGGTACTGCTCCCGCAGCCAGTGGGGATTTTCTTGGGACCAGTAGTGAGCATTATGAATGTTCGCAGTTCCAGTTCTGCAAAACCTAGCCTCGTCAGTCCGCATCACTTTTTCTAGGAAATGCTCATCTTGGTCAAGTTTATAAGACCCAGTTACCAAAATGTACTCCTTTCTGAAAATCAGCGTCACTTAAGCCCTGGGGAAGGCTGACATGGTAAGGATGATAGTTTTGTGCTTTTTGAGGACATTAGCACTGTTGTAACACTTTTCCCGCATCGTTCGGAAACTCCCTGACACCTGCATTTGGCAGTGTACTCACATAGAAAAGGACATTAATATCGAAGTCCTCATTGATAATGTTCTTCTTTCGCTGTCTTTTTTGGTGAACTGAGCCTGTTTTACAAAAACGTCTGAAAATACTGTAGAACATCGGCTTAGTTAAAACTTGCCGATTCGGGTGGCGAGACGCGTATAGGCTCATCGCCAATGAGGCGTTCCCATTCATCTCTGCCATCGATAGCACAATACCGACCTTTTCTGCTGTCGAGTACCTTGACGCAGCAATTTTCCAACGAAGACGACTCGAACGCAGACTCTCGTTCTTTCAATGGCACGGCAGTAGCAGATGCAGTCGTCCGCAAAGGCCGCACAAAACTAAAAAACTTGAAATTACCACCACTGCAGGTTATAAAACGAGGCCCGTCGCTTTCACCCCTTTTGTGAAAATGCAGATGTTCGTCCCATATATCACAAAAAAAAAAAAACGCATTCCGCGCATCACCTTACAGTCGTTCTTCGATTTTCCAGCAGTTCATCAGATGAAGACAATGAAGGGCCCTCAAATCAGACAGGTGTGCCGAATATCCTCGCTGCCACGGTACTGTCTAACAGCAGGTGGCACCAAACCTACGGACTGCCATCAGTACCTCCACTTTAATAGTAGCCACAAAAAACATTGCAAGACGAGCATTCCTTACAGTCAGGCAGTCCGCTTCAAAAGAATATGCTCCGAAGCCTCACACTTTAACCGCAACTTTGGAAATCTTCGACAAGAGCTTACCAAACAAAAATATCCGCCAAAGATGATTAATGATACCATTAAACGAGCAGATGAACTTGACCATAGGGCCCTTATTTGCAGACCTAAAGAACCTGTGCCACAACCCCGAACTAACCTTGTGCTAACTTACTCAGCATCAGTGCCAAATGTAACACGCATTCTGAAAAAGCATCACAATATCTTAATGCAGAGAGAACGGTTGAAGAATATCTTTCAAGAACCACCGAGAGCAGTCTACCGGCTTGCTAAAAACTTACGTGACCTCTTAACTTCTTCCAGAATAACCACTCAGTTTTTAACTTCTGTTCGCCTTGCGAAAAATCCCGGTGTGCAGTTTGTTCCCAAATGACCACGTCACAAGTAGCTGTCAGCACCGCTTCTGATTACAAGGTAAAGATAAAAGGCAATTAATTACACATGCGACACCGAAAATGTAGTCTATATGCTTGAATGTTCTTTCTGCCGGCTTAGTACATTGGGCAAACTGCGACATCATCTCTCTTGTGTTTTAATAACCACAAAGCTCATAGCACCAGCCTTCCTAATTTGCCATTATCCAAGCATGTAAGCATTCAGTGTCACTCATTTGATAAACTAAAGGCTACAGTTTTGGAATCAGGATATAGATCACACCACGACCAAGAAGTCAGGGAATCGTTCCTAATTCATAAATATAAAGCTGCCTCGTCAGGCATTAATGAAACCGTAGGAAAATTAACCTGCCTGTCGTAATTCGTCCCGTTCGACGACCTTGCAAATATCAATGGGGTCGTGACTGGTGTCCTATTTTTAAACAACGTAAACGTTCAAACATGTGATAGGCGCATTTTTATTTGTATTGTGATGACGAAGAAGTGCCCGCGCGGCAGCGGGACTGCTCTCGGCGAGCGCGCGCTTCCTGTTGGTGCTGTTGGAAGGACTGACTGCCGGTGGGCGCCGTTCAGCGCTTTGTGCTCTGTGCCGTGCTGTGCTTTGTGTTCTGTGCCCGAAAAACCCATTACAAGTGGTGGAGGTGGACTCTGATCCCGTCCTGGAGCTGAGAAACGGCACCGAAAAACCCATTACAGTATTGGTTAATTTCCCAGTAATATCATTTTTTTTCGCTACTGCGCATCATTCTCGTACTCGCTTTTTTTTTTGCCTTCTATATAACGACCGCGTGCTCTGTACCGCATTGTGCTATGTTTGCATTTCGCCTCATGCATTTAATTCGGCTTCACTGATTACTTTTTTAAGCGCCCCTGACCTGGAATCACGATATGTAATCACATCTTGTTTACGCCATTGCAGTTTCATGTTGCTGCTTCGCCACGCGCCTTTTGCCATGCCTTTTGCCATGCCTTTTGCCATGCCATGTTGATATCGCCAACCCATATACTATATATGACGCTGTTAAGCATCCGCGCTTTTTTCTGACGAAGGCTGGTCCCGCGGCCGAAACGTCATTAAATTGTTCTAAGCTACAATCTCCTTCGTTAATTTTTTTGCGTATATTTCTAACCGAGCCCAAGCAAGTTTTCTAAACACGCACACACAAACACACACATTATATATATATATATATATATATATATATATATATATATATATATATATATATATATATATATATATATATATATATATATATATATATATAAGAAGAAGTGCCCGCGCGGCAGCGGGACTGCTCTCGGCGAGCGCGCGCTTCCTGTTGGTGCTGTTGGAAGGACTGACTGCCGGTGGACGCCGTTCAGCGCGTTGTGCTCTGTGCCGTGCTGTGCTTTGTGTTCTGTGCCCGAAAAACCAATTACAAGTGGTAGAGGTGGACTCTGATCCCGTCCTGGAGCTGAGAAACGGCACCGAAAAACCCATTACAGTATTGGTTAATTTCCCAGTAATATCATTTTTTTTTCGCTACTGCGCATCATTCTCGTACTCGTTAAGAGGTAGAGCACCGGACGCGTAATTCGGAGGTCGTGGGTTCGGATCCAACCGGCGGCATGTGGTTGTTTTTTCTTCTGCTTTTCTAATCAGTTAGCTTTAAGCGATGACATATTCTAAATTGATCAACACCACAAAAATAAATAAATAAATTTAAAAAAAAGAAATTCCCCTGTGCCCCTTGGTTTCTGTGGCTGTTGGCTTCTTTCATATTTACAACGAGCCCCTCATTCCCCTTCCTATATATATATATATATATATATATATATATATATATATATATATATATATATATATATATATATATATATATATATATATATCAGTTAATCAGTTAGCTTTAAGCGATGACATATTCTAAATTGATCAACACCACAAAAATAAATAAATTAATTTAAAAAAAAGAAATTCCCCTGCGCCCCTTGGTTTCTGTGGCTGTTGGCTTCTTTCATATTTACAACGAGCCCCTCATTCCCCTTCCTTGTTTGCTTAATTGCTTATCGAGGGCCTCGATTCTGGCAGCCTTGATGCCATAGGAAGCATAAGAGGGATCTCACACAGCTTCCACCCTCTCCGTTCGATGACGTTCTACGTCACACCTGCGGTAACTCAGGACGTTCTACGTCCGCCGCTTATGAACGTGGGTGGCGCTGATGAACACTCTCAAGGTTAGGTTACTTGTAAACATAAATACCCCCGAAAGCAGAAGGTTTGACAGCCGTCGCCGTAGCTCAGAGGTAGAGCACCGGACGCGTAATTCGGAGGTCGTGGGTTCGGATCCCACCGGCGGCATGTGGTTGTTTTTTCTTCTGCTTTTCTAA
This sequence comes from Amblyomma mixtum, assembly GCF_055824585.1. NCBI lineage: Eukaryota > Metazoa > Arthropoda > Arachnida > Ixodida > Ixodidae > Amblyomma > Amblyomma mixtum. The sequence goes on from NC_143018.1 coordinate 43,535,758, forward strand.
TCAGTTAGCTTTAAGCGATGACATATTCTAAATTGATCAACACCACAAAAATAAATTAATTAATTTAAAAAAAAAGAAATTCCCCTGTGCCCCTTGGTTTCTGTGGCTGTTGGCTTCTTTCATATATATATATATATATATATATATATATATATATATATATATACACATACATATATATATGAGTGTGTGCGTGCGTGCGTGTGTGTGTGTGTGTGTGTGTGTGTGTGTGTGTGTGTGTGTGTGTGCGTGCGCGTGCGTAGACATGCACACACCTCGTTACAACGATACGGTTTACAACAAAATAATGGACATAACGAACGAATCAGGATTCCCCTCGAAAGCTCGTTCAACAAGAGCCATGAGGAAATATTCGCCGGGCTATAGTTGAGTGTCTGTAAGCCTCAAGGCTGAGCAACAACGACGGTCCATTCCTCGCATCACTTCTTCGAACGTAAAGGTAGAAAAAACGCCGGATTAAGTGGGTGTGCTTGTTCCCAACTCTAATTAAGGCATGCGATCGCAAAGAGAGCGCTTGCAAAAAGGTGTAAAACGGGCGCGCCGTATAACCACGCCAGGAAAAGCACAGTCGTACGCGAGCGAGCGCACGTGAACGTTGCCCGTACGTCTAAAGAGGCCAGATTCCAAGCGAAAGCTGTAGGTTATTTTAAAAAGCCTTCCACGTTCTTACTCGACATAAAGAGAAACCGAACATTGCGCCTTCTTATCACTAAATTCTTGTAATCGTCAATGGGCGCGCTTTCGGAAGAGTCAAATCGAACTTGCTGAAGCAGAGAAGTTCTCGCAACGGCTTTTCAGGTGTTCACGAAAGCGCTTTCTGAACACGAACATGACGGCTGTATAGCCTTCATTTGCCGCCATGAAACCATCACAAAAATGGTCTCGCTAAACACGCAGTCCCTTGAGTGTAGATATCCGCTGCATTCCAATTTCCAGAATACCATAGTAGCCAGGAATGAACTTTGACATTGCCATAATTTTGTACGCAGATGTCGTTCACTACAAACGTCCCTGTAATAAGTTCGCGGGCGACACCATGAACAGTATGGACACCATGCAGACTATAGCGAGCTGTGGGTGGCCCATAAAAATTTTGACTCACGTAAACACGACTGGAGGGGCGAATTTATTAACAATTTTTGAAAAAGGGTAGTTGCAGTGGAGCACCCACATCCAGAATGCCAGCCGCGGTGGCTCAGTGGTTATGGTGCTCGGCTGCTGACCCTTAAGACGCGGGTTCGATCCCGGCCGCGGCGGTTGAATTTCTTTGGAGGAGAAATTCTAGAGGCCCGTGTACTGTGCGATGTCAGTGCACGTTAAAGAACCCCAGGTGGTCGAAATTTCCGGAGCCCTCCACTACGGCGTCTCTCATAGCCTTAGTCGCTTTGGGACGTTAAACCCCATAAACCAACCAAACCTAAACAAAATGATTCTTGGAAAAGATTGGGGAGGGGTGTTAAATATGCTTCTGGATATGCGTATATATCGCAAGCTGAAGAATATATGTATTTCCTTCTATTCTATATTTCTTAAAATCCACCTGTATTTTTTTCTCTCGAATCACGTACAGCCTACCCTACCAGTGCCTCAACAAAAATGAAATACAACAAGCGGATGCCCTGCTACGCAAAGCGTATAAGACAGCGCTCCGACTACCACGCAACACGTCTACAGAAAAACTCATGGCCCTGGGATTACACAACACCTTTGAGGAGCTACGAGAGGCGCAGCTTGAGTCGCAAAAACTCAGGCTGTTGCAAACAACGACAGGAAGAGCGCTCCTGCAGAGGCTCGGATACCGCGAGCAGATGCGAGAAATGTCGAGGACGGCAACGATCCCCGACGAGCTTCGCAAGACCCTCAAGGTAGCGCCGATACCAAAAAACATGGATCCCAACCTCCATCGAGGCAGAAGAGAAGCGAGAGCCGAATTCATCGAGAAAACATACGCTCCTCAAGCCACGACCGTGTATACAGACGCGTCTTGGAGAGGAGGAGATACCAAAATCGCTGTAGCGGCGGTGGTCGATTCGTCTTTACGCGAAATGACCAGCGCGTCTCTCCTAGGCTGCACAGCTGCAGAGTCCGAGGAAGTAGCCGTTGCTCTAGCGGTGGCGGAGGGCTATAGAACCGGGCGGTCACTAACAATACTTACGGACTCTCAAACAGCCTGCCGAAATTACATGAATGGCAGGATAGGTCGTCACGCGCTCCGTATACTCCTCGCAGCGAGTGACAGAATTAAAAACCGGGAAGAACAAAACGACAAGATCCGACACAAAATTGTGTGGGTACCGGGGCACACGGGGGTGGCAAGGAACCGAGAGGCCGACAGGATAGCCCGAGGATACATTACTTTCCGAGCTTCCGACGAGACCGCGGAACTCGCGCCAGCACCAAGGGAATACTCGGCCATACTACAAAACTATAGAGGCAGAAGAATGCGATATCCCCCACCGCACAAATCTCTCAGCAGAGAGGAAGCTGTCACTTGGAGACAATTACAAACAGGCTCTTTCCCAAACCTACATATATTAAACAAAATGCACCCTACGATATACACGAACAAATGTCCTTGGTGCGACGAAAAACCTACACTATACCACATCACATGGGCCTGCCAAAACATAGACGTGGTCCCCAAAATACAAAACCCGAGTGCGGAGCAGTGGGAGACTCTGCTGTCCAGCGACCGCTGCGAAGACCAACAAGGTCTGGTACAGCGAGCTCAACGGGCGGCAGTGGCCAGCGGAGCCCTGGACTGAGGGCAACCGACCACTGATTAGAGGCGGACGGCTTCGACAGAGAAGGCTCCTGGGGGTAGAACCAAGACGTCTCTGAAGACGCCCCCAAACCGCAGGAAAAACCATTAGTGTAAATAAAGTTTTCCCTTCCCTTCCGTTCTCTCTGCTGCCGTTATGAAATATCTGCATTGTCCATTGTGGGTCGTCCGGCCTGCCGTATTTTGTCATAACCTGTCTGGATGGATGGAAAACTTTATTAAGCAAGCGAGTTTGGACCGTGCAAGGTCTCAGGGCCACCGCACAGCCCTCACATTACGCGCATGTGTCCAGGCAACGTAGGGCCATGGCACTGGCACCCCGGTTCACACAGCGAAGTTGCGCGTCCGGGTCCTGCGACGCAAGGAGGGCCTCCCATTCCTCCCATGTACCGATGGCGGGCTGTCCCTGCGGGGGAGGGTCGGCAGGGCAGCCGAAGAGGATGTGGTCCAGGGTGGCGTGCGAGTCTCCGCAGAGAGTGCACTCTGGGGAAACATGGCGGAATTAGGATAGACACTGAGGGGTATCATTTTCAGCCATTTCATCAGTAGAGAATAACTTCGACACTGGCTGTTTCTATCGGGGTCCGCTTTCGGCGGTTAATTAATTCAGCATTGCGACTTCGTAGCGACGGCGATTTCACGTTGGTGTGGGCGCTTTCGGCGGTTAATTAATTCAGCATTGCGACATCGTAGCGACGGCGATTTCACATAGGTGTGAGGCGAGATGGCTACAGGAAAGATTCAGGTGATGAAGTTAAATCCGCGAAAGCTCCTAACCCGCTTGACGACTGGCGACCCAAAAGCGTCGAAAACAAACGCGAAAGACGCGCTGTAAGTACACACTCCTCCATTTGACTCACAAAGTCGCGAAACACGCTTTGAACCGAACAAAAAAAAATAGAAACGAAAAAGGGGCAAAGCAAGGCAAACTTCCGTGGATGCACGACTGTGCGTACCACGCTCCTTCCGTCACCGCGTTGGCGTTGACGCAAAAAACCCACTCGCCTCCGCACAAGGCGTCCGCGCCAACATCGAGGCAGCAGCGACCGCGCAAAGCAGATGCCGTCTCGAAGATACCGCGCAGCTGAGCGACCGTGGGCGGCACAAACTCTCTGCTGGCATTTAAAACAGAAAACGCCGAGGAAACGAATATACAAGCAGAACCGACAAATGAACAAGAAAAGGGGGCTTATTGTGGACTCGTGTTCCTACACACACACACGCAGCACCGTGTATACCTCTCTGGGAGGCCCAGAGACAACAAAAGAATGCTCCTTCTTAGTGGTGGGTCACGAGGTCTCCGCACACACTTTTCGCGCGGAAAGCGGGTCAGCCGCGCCAGGAGTCCGCGGCGCCTGTTGTCTCAAACAGGTGGGAAGAATCTCTGCTGCTGCTGCTGCTGCTGCTGCTGCTGCTGCTGCTGCTGCTGCTGCTGCTGCTGCTGCTGCTGCTGCTGCTGCACGAGGCGCGGTCGAGCTCGACACGGCCGCGGGGTCAACGCTGCCAAGACCTCTTTGTAGTCTCGCGCTGACGCCGTGTGCTACTGCATGTCTCGAAGACGGTTCGACGACAGCTGTCTGCTTAGCTGTGAGCTGGACAAGCAAACGTAGTGTGTGGAACAAACACCCACTCTGAAAGCATGTAGTAGCGACATACAGAGCCCGCATTGAAAAATTTGTCCGAAAAATTGGCAGTGGCTTAGCTCTGCTATGCCAGGATATACGTAGCGTGCGGTGAGGGCGAGGTGTCCACATCTCGGTAGCCACCTGAACCAGAGGGAAGGCGCATAACTGCCCTCTTGGAACAGTACACCTCAGCCGTGCTTTAAGCTAAGTGGCGGTAGTGACAACTGTGCGCCGCATGCGTTAGCACTGACAACGGTGTGCCAGAAACGCGGTGGTGGTGGTGGTGAAAAACATTTATGGGCAATTAAATTTTTTACAGAAAGGTGATTGGGGTAGGACCCTATTGGCCCTTTCCCCTCACAATACTAAGTGGAGCCCCTATTCCGGGGCCCCATTGGCAAGCAACGCCGCCCGCGTCCGTTGAACCAAGGCCTTTTGGCTCTTTAGATCTTGACAGCCGAGCAGGGCCGCCTCCCAGTCCTCTCTGGTGGGGTTCGGGTTGGGAGGGATAGATGGGTTAGATTGACACGCCCAAACCATGTGGAAGGTGTCAGACACCTCCCCACAGAACTGGCACGTGCCATCAAAGGATGTATTGAAATGTTTAAGCACCGCCGGGCACAGTATACAGTGTTAGTGAGAATTTTGATGAGGAGGCGCTCGTCAGCGCGATCCAGACCCTTACAAGGGGCCGGGTAGCGCCGGTGCTCCTCCTTGTAGTAATCGGTGATTTGTTTGAATGTAATGGCCAGATTGTCTGATTGGGAGCACCCTTCCAAGGACAGGGAGATAGCCCGGGGAGAGAGTGCGCGGGCGGCCTGATCGGCCTGTTCGTTTCCCTGGAGTCCCTGGTGACCGGGGGCCCAAATCAGGTTGCGTGGAGTTGGATCTTCAGATCGACAGCTATATTCCAGTATGCGCCAGGCAAGCGGGGGAGCCCAGCCCAATTCGTAGTTCCGACAGGCCCCTCGCGAGTCGGTGATGATGTGTTTTGACTTGGGATTCGTGAGAGCCAGAGCAATGGCAATATCCTCCGCGTGTGTTGCGCTGTAGGCTTTGAAAGCGAGTCCGTTAACTGTGTTTGTGTTGTGTACGACTGCGGCCGTGTACCACCCCCCGTGGTGTGGGCCGGCAACGTCCACGTAATACACATGTTCTTGGTTACCATAGTATCGCGCCAACGCTTCCGCGCGCGCCTGGCGACGACCGCTATGGTCTTCTCTGGACATGTTGCGGGGAAGGGGTCGGACCCGGAGGGCTCGTCTCCAGGGTTCTGGCACTCTCTCCCTTTCCTCAATATGGTAGTCATGTTTGATGTGTAGCCGGTCCAAGAGTCGGCGACCGGACGTGGTCTGTGCAAGACACGTGTATTGGTTGACTAAGTGGGCTTCTCGAAGCTCCCGGAATGTGTTCACCACGCCCAAGGCCAGAAGTCTCTGGTTGGACGTGGTGACCGGGAGATCGAGAGCCCGCTTGATGACTTTCCGCAGGATGACCTCCAGTTGGTCATCATCGTGTTTGCGCAGGTGCAAGTAGGGAGTTGAGTAGAGGATTCTACTCGTTACGAAAGCATGGGCAAGCCGCAGTGCATCCTTGCTTCGTAATCCGCCCCGCTTGTTAGAGACCCGGCGGACCATTCGGCCCACCTGGTCTCCCACCGTGCGAAGTTTGGCTAGGGTGGTGTCGACTCTGCGTTGGTGGTGTATGAAGAGGCCAAGGACGCGGATCTCCTTGGCCTCCCGGATCGGTCCCGAGGGGAGACTGATGCGAAGCGGTGTTGTGTCCCGAGGGGAGGGACGTAAGTGCACAAATTCTGATTTAGCTGGGGCGCACTGCAGTCCGCAGTAGGCCGCGTAGTCGTCGACTAGGGTCGCCGCTGCTTGCAGGCAGGACTCCATGTGGCCCAGGTTAGCTTGCGGAGGAACGCCGGTGGCAGGCAGCGCGAGCGGTCGCACGCCACGTCGGCTCTACCAATGATCGCTGTTATTTGCGGTCCTCAACTCTTTCCCGTAGAAAGCTTGGCACCATCGTCTCCGGCAACCTAAGCGGCATCCGTGGACACCACATTTGCCAAGGTGCGCTGAATTTTGTTCCATTTTCAGTGCTTTGAAGACCTCGCCCCATCTCTGCGGCGCTAAGCCTGACGGTGGCAAGGCCTGCGCCGGCAGCGTTCGGGGTTTCCTCTGGGATTCCTCGGCAATGGCGGTCCAAGGCCAAGTCACCGGATACGATCCCACCTCCATAGGGATCGTTAACATGGAAACCGTTCAACATGAAGAGCCTCTTCCCAGCGAGGAGGAATACCTCCAAGACATGGTCCGCGTATGGCGCGGACGCAGGAAGACTAAGGCCTCCAGGGACGCCAACACGGACGCCGGCCAGCAACGGGTGGCGGGACGCTCTGCCCATGTGCAGGGCGAGAACGCTCAACATGCAGCTGTGCAACAAGCAAAACAGCCCCGGTGGCGGCCGCAACACACGCCCCGCATCGGGAAAGACGAAATCATTGTGGTGCTTAAGCCACGAGAAACCATCGACCTGAAGGCCACCTTAGGTCCCGGACAAGCCGGCGCTGCCGTTCGCAGCATCCTCGGGGACGCCGCAAGTGTGGGGCTTGCAGTGTGGCCCGTGTGGGAGCAAAATGTGCTCGTGTGCACACTGAAATCAGTGGAAGCTGCGGAGAAGCTGCTCCGGGACGTCATGCTGCCGGTCGGAGGCCGCACGCTGCTATTCCGGGGCCACCCTAAGCTCTCCGGCGAATTCTGCAAGGGCGTCATCACCGTCTCCCCGGACGAGACATCTGAGACTGTCAAGAAAAAACTCAGTGAGGACCCCGACGTACTATCCGTGCGCAAACTGGGCAAAACGCAGGTTGCTGTGGTCACCTTTGTGGGGACAAGGGTGCCGCGGACCGTGCTTTATAGTTGCGAGCGTCTCCCCGTCCGCTTCTATAAGAAAACGATCCCTGCCTGCCCTCGCTGTGGCACGGTGGGGCATCGGGCCGACGCCTGCCCGCGGCCGCAGCCTGGACGCTGTGAACGCTGCGGGGCTCAGGTTGCTGCTGCTCCTGACGGTGGCCCAGCTGAACATCAATGCTCCCCGTGCTGCCTCATCTGCGGAGGCAGCCATCCCACCGGAGCGCCTGGCTGCGCGGGCAAGTACCGCAAGGTCGTCAAGCCGGGACGCCCACACACCCCAAAGCAGAAGCAGACGCCGGGACCCAAAAAGGCCCAGACGCCCACGGCCGGACCCAAGCAGGCCCCGGGGCCCAAGCCCGAACCCAAGAAGGCCCAGTCCGGGCCGCCAAAATTTGTGAAGTCCAGGAACCCGACGAGGCCACCGGTCCTGAAAGCCGAGGATTTCCCACCTCTGGTACCGCGCCAAAATCAGGTGAGCAGTTGGAGTGGGTTAGTCTCTGGGCCCACCCCCCCTCCCTCCCCCACCGAATCCGCCCTACAGCGGCAGGTAGAGGAGCTCAGGCGCCAAAATCAAATTCTCGCCCGTAAAATTCAAGAATTAGAAGCTAAGCAGGCCGGGCAGTCCGAGCCCATGCAGAACGCTGAGCCCGAGGATAGTGATGACGGATCCTCAGTGTAATCTTGCCTAACTAGCGTCTCGCGGCAAACCGCGGACACGGTGGTCGATTCGGCCCCCGCGGACGCCGGCAGCTTCGAGGCCCTGGAGCGTAAAGCCGAGCAGTTGGAGGAGCGGGTGGCAGCGCTCCCGAACCAAATTATGATTGCGGTCCGCGAGTCCTTTCAGGACATGTTCAGTTCCGCATTTGCTACAATGCTTCCCGACATTGCGGCCCAGGTGACTGACTCTGTCCTTAAGGCGGTGCAGCCCTGGGTCAGCTCCCAAATAAAAAATTATCTCTCCTGCGACTCCCCGCAGCTAAAACGTAAAATAGCTCCTCGACAGGCAGCGGAAGAAAGCGGTTCCGGGCCGATAGCCGCGGCGTTGATGCAACCCCTACCTGGGGCTGCGCCGGCCTCCGAACCGAGTGGCTACCCAGCACTGTAAAATAAAAACATCAATATGGCTGGCAAACCTTCTCAGAAAGCTAAAAAATTAGATCAATTCGAAATCATTCAATGGAACTGCAGGGGTTTCAGAGCCTGCAAAAAACGGTCACATCTCCAGCTCTACCTGCAGTCCCTTGGTGACATGCCGGCGCTTCTTGCTTTGCAAGAGCCCGGCAATGATGCTAAATTCTCTGGGTATAGCTCGTTTCAGGGGGGCCCCTCGACCTGCATCCTGGTGCATAAAGCATACACCGCGATTCAGGTCGATCTTGATCTGGAGACTGAGCAAGAATACACCATGGTGAGGGTTCTGCCTCTCAAGCGCCGCGACCCGTCAATACATGTGCTTAATGTGTATTGCCCCCCGCATAAGCCGCGTGTTACTTTCAGCGAAATTTTCTATCGTGCTCTCAAGTCGGCTGACAATGAACCCCTGGTGATCATTGGGGATTTCAACGCACCCAGTCTACATTGGGGCTATCACTTCGAGAAATCCAGGGGACGCAAGCTGGCGGAGCTCATCTCCACCCTTCGTCTTACGTTGCTCACGGATCCGTCTTGCCCCACACGTGTGGGCAACTCGGTCACCCGTGACACGTGTCCTGACTTATCTCTGGTTAGGAACACTACAAACGCCACATGGGAGAACCTGGGGGATACCCTGGGCAGCGACCACTGCCTTCTCCGCATCACGCTTTTGGCGAAGGCAGCCCGTAAAAAATGGGGCCAGGCGAAAATAACCAATTGGCACCAATTTCGAATTCAGGACGTCCCTCCGGTACTATTCTCTGACGGCTATGCGGAGTGGGCAACACAGGTCACCAACATACAGAAACAACACACGCAAACACTTCACACCACCGACGAGATCCCCGCAGTGGACAATCACCTCCTGCATCTGTGGGAGGCGCGCCGGAGCTTAACAAAACGATGGACGAAACACAAGACGAATCGCAAGCTTAGAGCTCGTATTGCACAACTTACGGAGCAGGCTGCGGCATATGCCGCCCAGCTCACAGACACCAATTGGATAGAACGCTGCAACTCGGCCGCGCGTCAGATGAGCTCGAAGGGGACTTGGCGTCTCTTGCGCAGCCTCTATCTCCCCAAACCCTTCTCAAACGAAAGGGGAGACGCAAAAAACAGCTCCGGCGGGCTCTGCACGGGTACCAAGGTACGACGGCGCAACTTGCGGACACTTTGTGCGACAGGTATCTCTGCCGCACAAACGACCCGGTTGGGCCCGAGTACACGTACTCCGGCAAGCCAAATCAGGATTTAGACGCCCCTTTTGAGTTGCATGACCTTAAGGCGGCCCTGGCTAAAATGCGCCGAGGTGGGGCACCGGGTCGGGATCGCATAACAGTGAAACTGTTGGCGAACCTCTCCGACTGTGCATATCTCCATTTGCTACAATACATAAATCAGATCTGGGATGGGTGTCCGCTCCCACTCGAATGGAAAACATCCCTTGTAACGTTCATCCCCAAAGCAGGTAAAGCCGTGACTACGGACAACTTGAGACCCATCTCATTAACCTCGTGTGTGGGAAAGCTCATGGAGACGATGGTTCGGGATCGCCTCTCTCCATACATGGAGGGTAAGGGCCTCTTTGCAGACACTATGTTCGGGTTCCGCCCGCACATGTCTGCACAGGATGTCCTACTCCAACTACACAGGGACATAATACGACCCACAGCCATGCAACAAAACGACAAGGCCATTCTCGCCCTCGATCTTAAGGGGGCGTTTGACAATGTTAAACATGCCACCATACTCTCTAACTTGAACACCACTAACTGCGGGGCGAAGGTCTTCGCCTATGTCAGAGACTTCCTCTCTGCGCGTCAGGCACTCCTCCGTATCGAGGACGAGGAGTACGGCCCGTACTCTATGGGTACACGAGGTACACCACAGGGGGCGGTGTTATCACCGCTCCTTTTCAACATCGCCATGATGCACCTGCCCGGCCGACTGGCTCAAGTAGATGGCATAAAACACGCACTCTACGCAGACGACATTACAATCTGGACCACCGAGGGGAGCCTTGGGGAGATAGAGGACCGCCTTCAGCAGGCCGCCACCATAGTCGAAGCATATGCTGCCGACTGTGGTCTCCAATGTGCTCCCGCCAAATCAGAGCTTCTACACGTCAGGACAAACCACAAGGACAACACGTCTCTACACATATCTCTGTCAGGCGGTCCCATCAGAGAAGTGGCGGAGCTCCGGATCCTGGGTCTGTTCATCAATAACAAACTTAGGCCGGACTCTACTATAGCGAAACTCAAGAGCATAGGTGAACAGGTAGGGCGCATGATCCGCCGTGTTTCCAACAAGCGGGGTGGTCTGCGGGGCAGGGACGCGCTACGGCTCGCCTATGCCTTCGTGACCAGCCGGATCCTCTACGCCGTGCCGTACCTACGCACCACCAAACAACAAGACGAGCGCATTGACGCCATCATCAGGAAGGCAACAAAGCGAGCACTGGACCTTCCGGTGGCTACCTCCAACGCCAAACTGAAGGCGTTGGGAGTGGTAAACTCCTATCAGGAGTTGCGGGAGGCCCACCTCGTGAACCAATATACGCGGCTATCGCAGACGGTGCCTGGGCGCCGCCTGCTAAACCGCTTACACATCCAACACACATGCATACCAGAGGGGACGGAGAACATCCCGGTGCTGTGGCGCCACATGCTCTTGGTCGCTCCGCTCCCGCGTAACATGGACATGGCTTCACATGAAGGCAGACGACAAGCGCGGGTTCGCACGCTTGAGAGGCAATATGGGTATAAAGAGGGCGTCTATTACGTGGACATCACAGGGCCGTCGCCCGCAGGATTCTTCACGGCTGCCGTAGTCCACCGGGGAATGAATGTCGATGGGCTATCTTTTCGGGCCCCAAATTCAACACGAGCGGAGGAAGTCGCAATAGCTCTCGCTGCCGCCGATCCAAAATCGAAAACGGTTATTACAGACTCTCGCCGGGCCTGTGAACATTATCTTGCAGGCGAAATATCACCTCCGGCCTCGCAAATTCTAAGACGCGCTCTCGCCGATCCAACTCGCACAAAAGTGATCTGGGCTCCTGGCCACCAGGGTCTACGAGGCAATGAGGCCGCTGATGCGGCCGCCCGAGCGCTCACACACCGGGCTCCTCATCCTAGCTCTCATGGCTCAGAAGCTCATAAACCGCTTCTGCGGTTCCGCGAAATCCTAATTTATTATTGCGACAGCCACCGTCTCTACCCGGCACCTGCCAAGGGGCTGAGTAAGGCGGAGGAGCGAACTCTGCGGCGCCTGCAGACAGGAACCCTTCTCTGTCCTGCAATAGCAAAACACTTCGATCCGAACACAGATGGGCGCTGCCCGCACTGTGGAGAGATCTGCGATATCTTTCACATGGTGTGGGCATGTACTCAGAATCCTCACCTTCCCCCCTCCCCCACCCCCACCCGAGAGGCATGGGAGACTGCCCTCCTCAACTGCTCCACACTGGAGTCCCAAAGGGCTCTGGTCAAGCGGGCGCGAGACGGGGCCTCGTCATGCGGTGTCCCGGACTAAGGATACCGACCATGCAGCAGGGTTATTTATTTATTTTTTTTTAACCCTCAAGCTCTCTTGATTAAAGTTTTTCACCACCACCACAGGTTAGCTTGCGTGGCCCAGATTGTAATATCATCCGCATAAACGCGGCGCTGAAGCCATAGGCCGTCGGCGTTCGTTGTGTTCATTTGCGTTGGAGTTGACAACGCTTTACACACCGATCATTTTAAGGAAAGGAAGTGCGCATAATGCCTCCCTGGGTCAGTGGACGCCTGAATCGTGCTTACAGGTACGTGGAGTGATGAGAGAGAGATGTGGGCTGCAGACATTGACAAGGTTGTGCCAGAAACGCGGCGCTGAAGCCATAGGCCGTCGGCGTTCATTGTGTTGGTTGGCTTTGGCGTTGTCAACGTTTTACACTCTGATCATTGTAAGGAAAGCAAGGCGAGCGCTCGCGGCGAGGCACGCCAGTTGTGCGTAGTGACGTCACTTGCTCCTCGCGCATGCGCAGTATGATCGTGCAAGACAGCACGCGAAACAGCGACACTGTGGGCTATGTAGCTCACGCTACAAAATTGTATTCGAGGAAAGGAAGTTCGCAGTAACTGTCTCACATATCTCGGTGGGCACCCGTCATCCGTTTGATGACGTCAGCTGCGCTCGTCGATGAGTCACCCCGGGCTGGCTGTGCGCCGTGTGACGTCACTGCTCCTCGCGCATGCGCAGCACGGCTCACCAGGAGCCACGCGAAACTGCTCAACCTCGGCCAGTGTAGCTCACGCTACAAAATTCACAGCGGTACCTAATTCCATCATCTGTCCGCCCATGTGTTGTGCGATGTCAATGCACGTTAAAGATCCCCAGGTGATCGAAATTATTCGGAGCCCTCCACAACGGCACCACTTTTCTCTTTAACCCTCTCCTTTATCCCTTACCTTACGGCGTGGTTCGGGTGTTACACCGAAATATGTGACAGTTTCTGCGTCATTTCATCCCTCAAAATCAATTTTAATTTTTTTTTACTACACAGACGAGTCATGTTTGGGCCATTGTGACGACTGAGCGGTGAACTAAACGATGCTTAAATACAGTATCGGTTTTGCAGCTTTTACAATAACAGCGCCCAAAAAACACAGCCATACCCAATCCCAACAGAGCCGAATGTGCGTCTCCGAATGACTTCCATGTTGTGATACACGGCTATCTAGGGTGTACTGGTTTCCTCTGACATATTCCGGCATTTTTGCTTGAGCGTGTCGGCGAATCCTGATCTCTGCACACGAGGAATCTTGCGCTTTGAGACTTCCGTCATTTTATCACACAAAACACTCGGTCAAACCAGATGGCGCACAAATGCACCTCTTTGAACTTCAATATTGAGTTCCGTGCATGCCATTAGAAGCGATAGTTTTTTTATTGGTTTTATTCGGGTTTGACGTCCAAAAGATGAGGGGCGCCGTAGTGAAGGGCTCCGGAAATGTCGACCACCTGGGGTTCTTTAACGTGCACGGACATCGCACAGAACACGGGCCTCTAGAATTTCGCCTCCGTCGAAATTCGGCCGCTTAACTGCCCAATCTTCTTTTTTTTATTCGAGCTGTTTGCCATTAGGCATAATGAAAAAGAGAAAGAAAGTCATAAAAAGGAGTGCAAACAAGCCGCACTTAAAAAGCGGCAAAAGTTCGCGATAAAGCGATAATCTTGAGTCCATTTGCGATAGTCGTCTGCAACGTCCCATCGCAGGCCAACCTTTCTTAGGAAGCGTCGTCTCACGGAAGCTGTAGCCGGGCAAGTCCACAGCAAGTGTTTTTCGTCACACTGGTCGGGCGCAGCACCACAATGGGGACACTTGTCAGTCACTTCGTAACGTTTGTCACGCCACCGATGACGCAGAGAAGGAGTCAGAGCCGCTCCTGCCCGAATCCGGCGCACAGGTACCTCCTCCTCCCGAGTGAGACTCCGGGGGAGAGGGTACGAACACGGAGGAATTAGAGCGCGTGTTCGCTGACGCAAAGCCTGTTTCTCGGAAACATGGGACAGGAACGGATCTGAGGGAAGAGCGGGATATCGGATGTGTCAAGGTGTGTTATTGAATCCACATGAATATTATGCGGATCCTAGGCATGCCCGCGAATCCAATGTATACGCACAGGACAGGGGTATTTTGTGCAAAGTTGGTGAATGGATCGTGTAACTTGGAATGTGCGCCGGACAGCCTTAAGCTGCTTAAAGGCGGCAAGGAAGTCGGTGTAAATGTGAACAATATCGAAAGTGGGTACGAGTGGAAGGGAAGCAATGGCATTGTGTATCGCCTGAAGCTCCAAGGCAAGGGGGCAGCAAGTATCCGCGCTATATGTAGCGCGGGAGTTAAGATGAGGATGGGAGGGACTGTAAACTGCAGTAACTCCCTGCAGTGCTGTGTGTGATGCATCGGTGTATATTATGCACCCTGAAAGAAGATGGGCGGCTGATATCGGCGTCGAAGCAGAGGGGCGATTGTCTGTGAGTTGACAGTATGACCATGGAGGAAGAGTAAACGATGAAGCTGAAGCGACATCTTGCGTGCTCTGTTTGCCTCACGCTGGTCGATAAGTTCACTCAATTAAGTTGAGCGTACTCTTGCAGAATGGGTATGGGTGTGATACGAGGAAGATAAGTTATGGCGCGCATAGCCTCCCGATTGATTGATTCAAGGATGAAATTGCGCCTGGTACACTATCCGCGGCTGAAGGATGGAGCGCACGAGCTGACGGGCAGTGTCAAAACGCGCTCCGCCAGAGCGCACAGCTATGCGTCGAATCAGACCGAGAGTAGCGAGAGCCGATTTACGGGTCGCGTTTAGCCACGGAGTCCCAGTCCCAGATGTATGAAGTAGAAGACCTAGAACACGCACACGTTCTACTTGAGGAATTCGAGAATTATCTACCATGAAGGTAAAAGGTGATGCTTTCCGTAAGCCACTTCTGTTTCCAATGCGAATGAAACAAGATTTATTACACGAGAGGGTCAGACCCAAAGGGGGTAGTCGTGATGTTAAGGCATCCAGTGCGGAGCTTACTTACACAGGCACACACACGCGCAGTTTCGCAGGCGTTACAGATCTCCAGATTGTTTATATCTGCAGCTCTTTATCGCCGTGACTGACGCCTTGGATGCCCTCGTTCGTCAGGCATACAAGGTCGCCCTCCACCTTCCCATAAATACACCTTCCGATCGACTCTTACAACTAGATCTTCACAGCACAACCCAGGAACTTGTAGGCGCACTCCGCCAAGCACAATATCTTCGACTCACAAACCGCCACTGGCCGCCATATCTTGCATTCCCTTGAAGTCTGGATACCGGCCAATGATCCAACATTACTCTCCATACCAAGACCCGTACTTCAAGAACTGCTCATTAAGCCGCTCCCCCGTGACTGCACAATCAACGCCGTAGAGCTCGTGCTAAATCACTTCACCGACATTGCGCCTCCGAGCCAGAAGCCGTATGGGTAGACGCAGCCTGCATGGGCGATGAAGCGGCCACTGCCGTGGTGGATCACATTCAGTCCCCCATCGAAACACACACTCCCCAAAGACACCTCCCTCGAAGCTGCCGAGGAAGCCGCCATTAAATTAAATTGCCCTCACCATTGTCAGCAAAAAAAGCCCGTTATGTTTTATCTGATTAAACAAAAATGAAAATAAGAATTGGTTTTTAGGAAAGCAAATGGCGCAGTAACTGTCTCACATATCTCCTTGGACACCCGAACCGCGCCGTTAGGAAGGCATAAAGGACCCGAGGGAGTGAAGGACGTAATCTATGAAAGAGGTGCCGTAGTGGAGGTCTCCAGAATAATTTCGACCACCTGGGGATCTTCAACTTGCACTGACATCGCACAGCACACGGGCGCCTCTTGCGTTTCGCCTCCATCGAAACGCGGCCACCGCGGTCGGGATCTAACCCGGGTATTCCGGCTCAGCAGCCGAGCGCCCTAACCACTGAGCCCCCGCGGCGGGTTATGATTCAAAAACTGTAATTCGAAATTTCGCACGAGGCCGAATCCCCGTCCCTCCTTTTTGCATGCTGGATCGTGGCCTCCGCGATCGAAGCGCGACGGCGCGCCGCCGGAGTAGATCGCGGCGGCCACCACTGGATTCGCCTGGCACACCCCTTCCCCGTCATGTGGAGCTGATTTGGGTGCCCGCACGCTCCTTCGTGAATCCTGGAAACGAGGCCGGCAACAACTTAGCCAGATTTTCTTTAAACCGGGCTCTGCAGGCCTGGCACCAGAGATTCACGAAGGAGCGCGCGTACACTTTTAGCGAGCTGACGCAGGCCTCCAAGGTCTCGCGTCAGGTAGTCCCTCAGCAATCGACAGGCAACCTTAGACAAATGAACAGTCCGCACTGTGACAACTGTGCCTCGATAGAAACTGTGGAACATATCTTGCTTGAGTGCCCTGCGTATGCTAACGAGCGTGCGTACTATGAACATTGCATGCAGAAGCTCTGCTCAGTGCCCCTAACAATGGACAAAGTTTTAGGTCCCTTAGCCTGCCTTAGGCAACAGAGACTTGCAATGAACTTTCTATTCACATATTTAAAAGACATTGGACATCTCGATAAGCTTTAAATTCATTTGCACGTTACCTTCATGCATTCTTCATGCAGTGAACTTCGTCAGCCCATTTGACGGACTATGCACTCCATCATTCCATAGGTTACATCAGTACTCGCCATTGCATCCTTAGTACCCATTTCATGGCCGCATTTTATCTTCGTTTTTTTTTTACCTCTTCCACACTGCTCTCCTCCTGTCTTTATCTCCCAAATTCCCCTCCCTACGCAGAGTAGCATGCCAGCGAATTTTAAACGCCGGCTAAATTCTCTGCTCTTCATTAAAGAGTCTCTCTCTCTCTCTCAGGCAACCTTTTGGCGCAACTTGAATTGCACGCACTCTCCCTTTTCCTATCACTCTTTCTCACTATCACCCACTTTTCCTCAGTTCATCCAGTACACTCCGTCCCCATCTTCTTTCTCATTGACCCTGAGCTTGCGCATGATAGCCTTAGTCGCTTATGCGCCATTAAACTCAACTCAACCCTTTCTCATTGCTCGGTGGATCCTCCTCCCGGGGCCTGACCTGGGAGGGCTGCGACACCCCGTTGCGCTCCGATGACCCGGTCGTGCAGACAGTCGCTACCGACCGGGATGCCAGAGTTATGGGCCACAGGAACATAAACGCTCGAGTGCAGTGGGGAGTCCCAGGAGCCTGCGTGCTCCAAACCACTCTGTTTGTTAATAAAGCTTCTGATGATGTTGAAAATATCAGGAGCAAGCTCGCCCCCGCCAGGAATGGATACGTGGCGACGCGATCCTCACGTACCATGATATTACTGTACACTACCGTCTCTCTTGTCTCAATTTTCCCCCGCCGCACAAGTCCCTTTCCCAGCACCACCAACGCTTGTGGCGCCACCTTCAGGCGCACACCTTTCTCACCCCCGCACGTCTTGCCCTCCTCCACCCCAGACATAATCGCCGGCCTGCCGCTTGTGTGACAGCCCAAGCGACACTTGCCCCCTGCCTCTTGGCACCTGAACAGTCCGCAGCAGTGGGAGGCTGCTTTGTCCAGCACCGAGCCGAATATCCAACATCGGCTGGTGACCTGGGCAGAGGACGTCGCAACATCGGCTGGTGACCCAAGCGACACTTGCCCCCTGCCTCTTGGCACCTGAACAGTCCGCAGCAGTGGGAGGCTGCTTTGTCCAGCACCGAGCCGAATATCCAACATCGGCTGGTGACCTGGGCAGAGGACGTCGCGACCAGGCACGGCCTGGACGCCACAACCGGCAGCCTGAACGCCGCCCGCAATGCTGCTGCATAATTTTCGTGTTTTTTTTTGTTTTTTTTTTTGGGGCGGGGGTTCAAATAAATAAAAGTTTTTCCACCACGACCACCCTAATGTACGGCGCCTCTTTCCCTATTCTGTCTTTCACTCATTCCTTCCCAGAGGCAAGGTTTAGGGTCAGTGAAAATTTTTCAAAGCTTCCAGGATCGTGTACACCGGGGAGCGAGACAGTTACTGCGCATTTCTTTTCCAAAAATTTTGCGGTATAATCCGTGCAACACGTTACCCAACTGGAGAAATGTGGGCGTGCTCTGCGGTGTTTCGTTGCCATTTATAATCGGCAGGTAGTGTCGAGGCGAAACGCAAAAGGCGTGCCTGTGCTGTGCAATGTCAGTGGTCGAAATTATTCCGGAGCCATTTCACTCTCTCCTTTATCCCTTCCCTTATGGTGCGGTTTAGGTGCGCACCGATAAGTGAGACGGTTACTGCGCCATTCATTTCTTCAAAGATAATTTTGGCGCTTTCATGTTATCCGATTCTGTGCGCATGAGCATAACGTGGAGTGCCACTTCTGATGCCGCCATCACCCAGACCCACTTCTACCAAGGCGCAAAACCTGGATCGCCCGAAGAACTTCTGAAGTCATCGTGAACGTTGCTACGATCGCGATTGCAAGGGACGGACGGCTACATGAAGATCTTGAAATGTCCACCCTTGGGGAGACGCGAGGATGCACTCCCGATGTCGATACGACACATTAGCAGCAGTACAAGGATGCGCAAAGCCAGTGAAATAACGACACTGATGAGCCATGATGATGCCATTGGGACAACTTGAGCGATAATCTCAACGATGCTTGGATTTCAGTTGGATTTCAGCGTTTGCAGTGTCAGTGGTCGAAATTATTAATGCGAAAGTATTACTAGGCTATGTTGGCCGGTTTTTGTTCGCAAAACGTGTCGGCAGCAGTTGCGGGGAACTATAGAGAGATATCGTTTAAAGTGTGGTCGTAATCGAAGGGGGATCATGTGGGGATACAGGGCGCCGGAGTGGCGCGAAATTTGAATCGCCGCAAGTGTCGTACCACGGGAAGCTTGCATTTATTTATTTATTTATTTACAAAATACTGCGGACACTGAGTCCAAGCAGGGTGGGCGAACAAGGTCAATCAAGAGACAAAAAAACGCAGTGAGTTAAGGTAAATTAATTATAAATTAAGGTGGATTAATGAGGGTACAATGTGACTAAATGATACACTGAAATGAATTAAAGGTGAAATAAATTAAATCAATTAAGAAATTATTGAGAATTAAATTAATCAATTCTGAATTAAATGAACTAAGCGGAATTAGATTGATTAATTGTGTCAAAATTGTGGATGAAGTGTAGATGAAATGAGATAATTGTTGAATTAAATTCGAGTTAATTATACAGTAATGTGCATTGACTGTGGTTTAAGGTGAATTATGTGATTCGGTTGTCAGACGTGATGTCACAATCTACATAGAGGCAAAGAGGAGCAATTAGAGGCGGCGAGGAGGCGCCAGTGCCTCCGCATTACTCCATGCAGTTTAAGCAGTGCCCTCTAACGTTTTTACTATCATAGGCATGCTGGAATTTGTGACCATCCAGCAAGAGCACAATGGCCTTTATGAACAGTGCAAGACCACAGCGTACAATTGGACAGCGGGTGATAATGGAGCCGAGCGCCGCATCGATATTACTACCCCGTTCTGATACGCGGAAACCTAGAGTGTACTGGTTTCCTCTGACATATTCTGGCATTATTGCTTGAGCGTGCCAGTGACTCCTAGTCGATGGACTGTGAAATCATGCACTCTGCCATGTTCGACTTTTTATTGCATCAAACACACAATCAACGCAGTTCACGCATAAAAAATGGTTGCAGTTTAGCTCAGCTAAGCGTGGTTTAGCGTCTACGTGACGACAGACGGCTGCGGCCGACTCGCTCCGACTGCGATGCGAATGTCGCGAGAGCGGCGCAGCTCCTTTTTCCAGCACGTGGCGAGTCACGTGGATAGTCACGAGGGCACAGCTGCCACTGTGCCAAGGCGGCGCGGCGGAAAGATGTTAGAAAGGGCTTTAAAAAGAAAGAAGAATAAAAGCGCCCAGGAGGTATGCTTAAAGCCCCTCAATAAACTTTGAGGGGCTTTAGGTATGCTTGGATCAGCTCGTAAATGACCGGTCCTTACTAGGTGGAGGTCCCTAGTTTGGGACCACAGTGGCGGTACCGAGGCCGCCGCCCGGGAGCGCCCTACCAAGGCTTGTTGGGCCTGTAAGTCGTGGCAGCCGAGCAGGGTCGCCTCCCAGTCCTCCCGGGTTGGGTTGGGGATGGAGGGAATGGCCGGGTTGGAGGGGCAGTCCCACACCGTCACACACAGCCGCTCAACCGCCTTCTTGAGGCCTTTACATGGGCGGGGGTAAAGGCGATAACTATCTTGATCGGGTGGGGGGAGATAAAACAACTGTATTACTCCGACAGCCAATCACAAAAATAAACGAAATCGGTTGGTTGGTTTATTGGGTTTAACGTCCCATAGCGACTGAGACTATGAGGGACGCCGCAGTGAAGGGCCCCGGAAATTTCGACCACCTGGGGTTCTTTAACGTGCACTGACATCGCACAGTATACGGGCCTCCAGAATTTCGCCTTCATTGAAATTCAGCCGCCGCAGCAAGGATCGAACCCGCGTCTTTCGGCTTTTTAATGTTTGGCTTAGGTAATCAAGCCAGGTATTAAAATTCTAAAAGGTATAACTATTTCTCGTGATTAGCTTCTTGTTTACGCGACAAGAGAAGTTTTAACAATGGGCTACTTTTTTGTCTAAGAGGAATTCTGTGCGCCGGTCCCGGGTTTGGTTCGGTTATGGGGTTTAACGACCCAAACCAACCCAGGCTATGAAAGACGCCGTAGAGAAGGGCTCCGGACATTTCGACCACCTGGGGTTCTTTAACGTGCAATGGCGCCGCACAGTACACGAGCCTCTAGAATTTCGCCTCCATCGAAATTCGACCGCCGCAGCCGGGATCGAACCCGCGTCTTTCGGGTCAGCAGCCGAGCGCTATAACCAATGAGCACCCGCGGCGGCTCTTCACAATTGTGTACAGAGCTTGTCAAAAGGTATTCGCGGTGCGCGAAGGCAACGCGACGAACATACAGGAAGAAACGGACACTGTAGAGCCTGTCAGTTCAGTCTCGTCCTTCCGTCGCGTTTCCTTTGCGCTAAAATTACTCAGCTGCCTGGTACAAAGAAATTCTGAAACCGATTTAATTTTTGAATCTCCTGCCTTTCGACTCTCCGAAGCTACAATTCGCCCCGTGCTTTTAAAGCCAAGCAGCAAGACCAAGCCAGCCTCGCTTCAGCGTGTCATGAAAGGCGGAAAATTCCAAATTATAATGTACTGGGTAGGAAAGCTGAAACTCCAAGTCATTAAAATTTCTGTACCTGTTCCATTCTTGTAACTAGCTTGCAAGCAGTGCTATGGTGATGAACTTGCACATTTCATCATTTCTATGGTGCAGCTGGCAGTAAGCGAAACTATTTTTACCTTGTTCCTGGTTTGCTAATGCAACCTCTAAACAACCAGTGCATCCTTCAAGTTGTTTCGGTGTCTGCCACAACAGTGGTCCTACAAATGTCTGGCTCAGGACTCCAAACTTTCACTTTGTCATTACCATTCAACAGCATCCAACAAAGAAAAGCTAGAGCCTAGGATTCCGAGATTACCACGTGCCCCTAGCATATCTTCCATTTCATAAATCAGGTGCAACGCTGTGAAAGCTAGCACTCTTGTTTGCACAGCCAACATCTGTGACCAATAAGTAGTGCTCTCCTTGTGGTGACCGAAAAATAGAAACAGCTTTGCCTCCAAGCTTTACACGATACATTTGTGATGAGCTTGATTAAATGCACTCTTATTGCTGATGACACGCTGTCGCTTTCTCACACCTTAGACCACTCTGCCCCAAAGCAAGTGCAGAATAACATGCCTTCCTTTATTTTTTCATGTGGACAGCGTTGCACCTGATGCATGAAACTGAGTTCTGCTGAGAGCACACATAAGGAGCACTTCGAGCATTCAAATGCAACAACACAATAAACTACCCAGCCACAATTTCGGTTTTTAAAAAGGAAAAAAAAAATTTATTTTGAGACTTTGTACACGACCTTAGAAAGGAAGAAAAGAAATCCATGTTTTCCTAAGTGCACGTTTCATGTATAGCAGGCCCCCAGAGGGAGATCGAGGAAAAAAAAAAACGCAACGCTTAGCAAAACCCAACTGCACACATCCACACACTGTTGTCGTCATCCAGAGAAGCCGTGGGCGTCTTGTCGTCGTCGCCTCAACTCGGTACCAAAAACACAAAGGTGGAGAAAAAGGAAAAGCCGCAAGAGGAGGAGGACGAGGGGGGAAAGCAAGCAAGGCGCCACCTGGAGGAAGGCAGTCATGGCAAGAGTTGCAAGTCACCACTTCAAATCATCACCAGAGTGAATGGCATCTCCATCACCACCACCCTTGAGAGACTTAATAGACAAATCACGGGGAACGGAGGGAGGGAAGGGTTATTTACAAAGCCATGACTGCACAAAGGGATTGTGGACAATTTTACCGTGACACCGGGAACTGGGGGGGAAAAAAACAACGAAAAGGAAAAGAAACAAGGGGGGGGGGGGGGGAAGGAGGTGTGCACAGAACATGCAGACACGACGTGTCAAGCAGAACAGAAAAAACAAAGAGAAAAACTTTCAAGAGAAGAACTCGAAGATTAAAAAAAAGGTCCGAGTGGCCAACACGCACGCACACGCTGAAGACCCCTCCTCCCCCCTCTTGCACCATCTTCCTTTCTCCCTCAAGTCCTGCCAGCCCCCACAAGCGATGGATGATGAAAACACGGCGGAAGAAAAAAAAAAAGAAAAACACAATCACGGTGGCAGAGGTGTGGCATCATCATCATCCGTGCTGCCATGTTTGGGCCACATCTGCGGTGCTTGTGTCCTCTTCTCTTCTTTCTCCTCCATTTGTGTACCTAGTACCACGAGTTGCTGTATTTTTTGCCATTATTTTTTTTTTCACTCCCCTTTAAGAAAAAAAGAAACACTTCCAAGCATGATGACGCCACCAGCAGTGCTAGACCTCCTCTTGCTATGCCTCAGCCATTCATCGCATATAGCCTTGTCCATTCTCTCGCTGCAATGAAAAAAGTGGGGAGGAGAACAAAAGAACAGGGGTTACAAACACAAAGCAACAACAACAAAAAAAAGTGCCATACCTCTTTCCTGTTAGCAATGACTACACTCCGCTTCATAGATGAGGTGAAACACTGTCACAGCTAGTGCTCTTTTTTGTGCTGTCTCCATCCGCGATAAAAAAGTAGTGCATTCCTTGCGGCGAGCGAACAATAATAAATGCTTTGCGTGGAGGCTTACTACATGATACATTAGTCGCCAGTTTTATTATAAATGTGCTCTTACTGCCGATGACATGCAGTCACTTTCTCCTGTCTTTAGAACGCTCGGCCAGGAAACAAGCGCAGAGTAACACGCCTCTTTTTATTTCTTGATGCGGACTACTTCCGCACATTTTATAGAGTTGCACCTGATGCATGAAACGGAGTGTAGTTTGAGCTACATGAACCATCAATTCAAGTGGTCAACTTCCATAATAAAATAGCCGAACCCAGATATATCGAACTCAAAGGGGATGATGACGACACAGTTCGATATACTAAAAATGGCGGTACATAGGCTTACCTGGAACCTAGAAGCAAGAATACATTGCACCTATGCTACAGCGACGAGGTTCTTGGAACGACGTGCAGCCCTCCAACATGCTGGCGATACAATGGTCGCTAGGCGTTGCTATGCCTATAACCTGCTTTGCATCAAAGCAGTAGTGGATGGTACTTTGAAACTAGCCACTGCCTATTATAAGACATCTAATCTTGTTACCTGGTCATTTAAATGAAGGTCTCATTAGTTTTTGCAGTACCATCGGCAGCAAAGCATCCCAGGCGAGTTCTGCCGCAACATTTAGTTAAGTTGCCTTCACTGAATGACAATGACGCAGGGCAGAAAATGAGCACAAGAAGAGGTCAAAGACAACTCTCAAGAACACCCCATGTCAACCTCATCACTCGATTTCAAAGCACTAACCCTGCCAGCAGGCGCCGAAGGCCGCACAACCAATGCATCTCCGCATGCGAAAAGTGATCGAAGAGTGCTGTTGGAAGCACCACTTACAAGGGTGTAGCACGAAGTTCGATACACTATGCGACTTTCCTATACCTTTACAGGGTACTCTCAAGGAGATGATCTGGGCGTTGGGTACCATAGAGCCAAGAATTCGAGATATCCGGGTTCGACCGATCTGGGCTCGACCGTATATCATGTTGAAAAGCACACGGAGCAAAAAAAAAATAAAAATGTTTAAATCCTGCAAGCAAGGACCGTCCATAAACAAGTTTAGTAGTCATGGGGCTCAGTCGACTGATAGGTTCAAGTCATGAGCATCTTGCAGAAAGATTTCAAGCATCGTGGCAACAAGCAACCGTGGTGCCATGGCTCATGATACTGGAAAACATCATCAGGTCATCAGAAATTGTCCGCATCATTCTTCCTCTCAACATGAACCAACCCTGCAGGGCACAAAATTCTTTGTGGTTGCCAGCTGTTTGTCCCCAGGTACATAACTGTCGACCATGGCAACATGACCTGATATCACAGAAGAATCGCGCTGATACGAATCTCATGGCGTCACAAAAAGTGTTCACATCACCGCAAGTAAGAGCAAAATTAGAATGCTGAAACACCGGAAATGCATCACTGTATACACTTATGTAAGGGCCGCACCTTTTTTTTTTTCGGTTTTGATGGGATGCTTTTCTAGACTACAATGCAGCCCTAAAAACGCGTCCCCCTTTCGTGCTGCAACACCCATTTTTATGGTCAATCAGCTCAGCCCTGGCGAATCCTTCAAATACGTGATGCACTAAAAGTATGGCTGATAGGGCACGCATCCGATGACCGGCGCAAATTAACTGATACAGCGTTGGAGTGACAGTAATGATGCCTTGGCCGACGACTCCGAGCAGAGTTCCTCACACGCGACCCGCGGCCGTCAGTGTGAGGTGGCCTTCACCTGGCCTGCTTTTCCATGCACTTCACTGACGAAGGCCTTTGAAAATAAGTCATGCTACATTCAATTTAATGTGAGGTTATCGTGTTATGGCAAACTGCCGACAAAGTTAGACCTTGTACGACAAATTGCGACTCGATTCAAAGCACTTTCACAGCAGCTTCAACGCAAAGCACTCTAGGCCTAGCGACACCAGGTGAAGGGTGTGCTCAAGCCTGACAGGTGCCGTGCTACCACAAGGAAACGTGCCGCTAGTGTGGGTGGATGTCATATTGTGACGAAGACGAAGCTGGCAGTGGCGCGGGACGGAGCTCTCGCGCTAGGCCAGCGGCCATTAAATCATCTCTTGTTCATGGTTCACTACGCCTCATTCTTCGGCTGGCCGCCACGTTACAATATTACCTTGCAACATGTTTTGTCCTTTCTGATGCGAACAGCGAGCAGACAAGACGAGTGAGCAACGCTAATGCACATGTTCACGAACATGCGGACAAAATTATGCACATATGAAACAATTATTCTGGCTGATTTTTTTTTATCTTTTTTTTTTTTTTTTTCAGATTACACGCTGCGCAGTTCGGGATGGGGGTGGCCCTTGCACAAGTATATACGGCTGAAGGAATTTGTTTCGGCCATACCACTGCTCAGTGCTTGAGGGTGCATACTGAATGACCGGCAGTCATGGCTTCTGCATACGTATGACCCGCAAGGGCAAGGAAGAGTGTTCCAACAATGTGCATAAAATTTCACAAACCGTACCATACCGAATTTCATATCAACCATGAATTAACATCACACAGTACACAGGCCTCTAGAATTTCACCCCCATCAAAATGTGGCCACGCCTGTGAACAGGTGCCAGAAATAACTGGTGGTCACTGGGAGAGCTCGAATCATTCCTGAATACTGATGACAACAACCATGGTGATTCTAGGTTGTCACCAAGCAGTTGTTCAGCAATTAATGCAATGCATGTTCAGTTTCGAATAGAAATCCTGTCATGCCACATAAGGAGAAGCCCAGCAGTGAGTAGCCTACGGGATGTATGCATACAAGGCATGCCACTCAGAAAAGCCACTGCAGAAACTTCCCGTCACCACCCGGGCCAGTGAAGCACAAAGGCCTCCCCAGCAATCTGCAGTCATTCCTGTTCTGTGCCAACCATGACTTCACAAAACTGAAACCTAACAGCTCTGCCCGATCTCCCCACACACAGCACTTGCCCACATTGGGTGCATCCACTTTTCAACAATAAAAGACCACTGCCCAAAGAGATCCACGGCCTTCCTTCCTAGTCCACTCCCTTGCATAATCTAAGGTAAAACCTTGTGGACCCACGTTTGCCGTCTATACCACTCTACTGTCCTTCCATCTCTAAAGAAGTTCCTTCGTTACCCCCTAGCCCCCAAGGAACCTTCTCATCACCCATCAAACCTAACGGGAGTAGAATCAAGCCCAGTTATAGCAGACCCGACAGTCAGGCACATTGCATTGGTTAATATCAATTTGAAGTTCGTAGTAACTGAGCTTCCTGTTTTACATAAAGATAGTCCTACATGCCGGCACCTTCAGAACACAGCCTATCAAGGTACTTTGCAAGCTCTCCAGTGCAATCCCGTGTTCCTTGCCGAAGACCATGCTCATGACGAGCTGCTTAAAGGGGCTGCGAAACACTGCCTGGGGGAATACCGGCTATACTTCAGGTGGGTTCTTTATGTCACACAGATGCTGAATCGATGCACAGGAACGGGAGTTGTTCAGTGGAGAAATTTCAAAATACAAGCAAACAAAACGCTGCCCTCAACTTGATTTTGGCGGGGCTTCCCACTCCTACTTCGCTCTCCCAATGACGGCACCTGGCGCAACCAATCAAAACAGCCAGCCAGAGCACGTCGCAGAAGTTTGCACTCCATGGTTGCCTGCTCCCTGTAACTCGTTCTTGCTGAGACTGGAACGTTGTTTCCATGCCAGAGCGCCCCTGGTGGTGTATTTTTATTTTACTTGCTTTGCAGGGCTTTTATCTAAGACAAACAAATTGTTTTTGTTGATCTAATATAAAACGCAGACAGGTGACAAAATGTGTCTATTTATTCACACAATTTGCAGGATATTTACTGTTTGTCCGGCCATCAAGCTCGCGCCAGGTGATGTCATATCCGCTGCTAAAAACCCGCCACTGTGTGGCGACACCATCAGAGCCATGAAGTTGTTTTTGGGAGGACATTAAAATATTAAAAAACGGAATGTATGCGGTATTACCGACGCTAATAGCACCATTGTAACTGCCTGTATGCAATCAACAGGCAAAACAGTTAACTAAGATTGTGTTTCTGGGCCCCTTTAAAGGACAAGACATATACCTAAGGATTGGATATTTTCAGTTTAATCCGAAAAATGCTGATACAAGCTAGCCAAATTGATGGACTAAGTTGTGCAGTCGTGCCCTTTCAAGCATAGATCTGCAGCTTTACACACACTCGCTCCTCTGCAGACATGCTGTCTACTGTGTAGCGGTGTTTCCTCATTGTCGCCAATCGCTTACCGCCATGACTTAATCTGATTATTTTTTCACCCCATCTCCTAACACTGACACGAAACTATGTGTGAGCACCACCAAAAGGTGCCACACTAGGGCTGTAAGAGGGGGGGGGGGGGGTCGACTTACAACTGAAACCAAAGCATGGCACCATAAATAAAGGCAAGCAGCCAAACGAGATGTCATGGATGCTACAGCGTGGTTGCAATATTATGTTTGCTCTACAGCTCTACCCAGTAGCATTCGGCTATTTAGCGTGCTTGTTTGAAAGGATTTTTACTTCTTTTTTTACTTTCAACTGTGCACACAGCGCTCAAGGGAGTGCCAATAGCTGATAGAAGGGCCGCTGTTCCAATCACTGCGGCATTGCCACTCAAAACAACAGCGCTTCCGGGGAGTGCTGGAAGCTCATGGAACAGCTCACACCGCTCACGCGTAGTTTCTCTTTGGCCCTGTTTGAAGCGTTTGATGACTGCCAGCCATGTTTTACCAGTTTTTAATGTAGTGCTTCGTCAATCGTCATTTGTGCTGCGGAAGCATCCGGCGCTCGTTCACAGCTGCAATCAATGGCTAATACTCTTTACGCAGAAGAAACGAACAACTGCACGTCGGGCCGCAAGTCCAACGTACCTGAATGGGTGATATACAGGTGAGGCAAAATTTTCAGCTGTTGCATGCAACAACCAGTGCGGCTGTTTGTGAAGTGTGGGATTTCGATGGGCGACGGAGTTAGAATGACTTGCTGTGGGATGACGATAGTGCTAATGCAGACGTGGTGCAAGTGTGGCTGAGTAGTACGGTGACTACGAGCAGTACAGCGACACACGTCACGTGATCGAGTAGATGGGTCGCGAGGAGAATCAGAGAAGCAGTACAAAACAGCGGAAGAAAAAGAACATGCGAGGTGAACCATGACTCAAGTTTGCCCCCTGCGCTGCAAGTGTAGTGGATGCGCTCCTATCACATGTGGAGAGAACTACATGGGGCAAACAGGAAGGTGTGGGAATAACCATCTGCAGGAGGCAACAGCACTTCTTTGAAAGGTGCTCCCTCCTCAAAGTTAGCCTTGCATTACAAGGAATGTTGTCGTACTCCCCCCTTGCACTATATTTTCAACGAAGCTAAAGTCCTGCACAGACATAATAATGAATTCTTAAGAGAAATCATTCAATCCATTCACAAGAACAGTGGAACGAATGTAAGCACACCTTTTGTTGTCATGCATGACGGTGATTGGTATGGTTTGGTTTACTGGGGTTTAACGTCCCAAAGCGACTGAGGCTATGAGAGACGCCGTAGTGAAGGGCTCCGGAGATTTCGACCACCTGGGGTTCTTTAACGTGCACTGACATCGCACAGCACACGAGCCTCTAGAATTTCGCCTTCAAAAAATTCAGCCACCGCGGCCGGGATCGAACCCGCGTCTTTCGGGTCAGCAGCCGAGCGCCGTAGCCACTGAGCCACCGCGGCGGGGTGAGTAAAGGTATCTCCACGCACACGACTGAAGCATGGATGTTGATTATTCTTAGCACATGTACACTTGGTTGCAAAAACTGTACTTTTGCAGTTTTCCTTCTTTTAAATGAACTTTCAGTACAGTCAGCACCTACTGTCGCTGCGCTGTTTATGAAAAGTCATGCACCAACGAAATCAACGTGCAATTCTACTGAAGCAAAGCATATCATGTGACTGATATTCGAACTTCTCAAATCGCTGCAATTGGTTGAAGACAAACTGTGGGCAGTAGCATTGCTTTCAGTGCGCCGCGAGCGCTGAAAATTTGGAATTTTTAAACATTATTTGAAATTACCAAGCTTGTTATTAAGGACCAGTACCTGGCATGAACACTCATTAGCCTTCAATTTACAATAAGGCAAGCATTTTATACCATCCTTACAACCATTTTATGGGCCCTTTAAATCTTCAGCTTTTGCCTTCGCTTCCGCTGAAGATCTTGAGTGTATTCCCAGTGCTCTTTCTGCATTCCCAACTGGCAGGAATCCCTCTTCAGCACTGCAGTACTAACAAATCAAAAACATGGTACCACCTGGGGACTGCCACACTCACGAGATCTGCTAGTGGCACCCACTACTGCCTTAACCCCCCAGTAACCATGACTGATAAATGCCCAAGGTAAAGTGCTCAACCCCATTCTGTCCAACACCATTTCACAAGGTGATGGATGGAGCAGCAGCAGCAGCAGCAGAGACCTGTTTTGATGGCTTCTGCCTCGTTGACCTTCCACTGCTCGGCCACATCATTCGCCAGAGGGTCATCCGGGTTTGGAGCACTCAGCAGAGCCTGGATGGACAGCAGCACCGTGCGGATCTGGAGCGCCGGGCTCCACTTGTCTGGAAAGGAACAAACACGTTTAAATTATGCAGGAGGTCCAAGCACATCCATTATACACGCACAGCTCAAAAAGACAGACAATGGCACGTGGCAGTGACAAGCACAATCAAGCTCCCAACGAGGGCAGAGTTCAATGAAGGCTGGGAACCTCGGCTGAATGTACCAAGTGATGAGATAGAGGCTGAGAGGTTGCCTAGTTCAACAAAGTGCTACTTCACTGAACTGTCTTGAACTTGTGTGTCACTCAAAGAAAAATATCTATTAGGAAGAAGCTTCAAGAAAATGAACAAGAAATAAAAAAGACAGTTCTTTTTAACAAGCTTCACACACTGTGAACACACAACTGAAATGAACTGCATGACCAAGTACTATTCTAACCCAAAGGCAGTTCACCTGCTTGTAAGACAATGAGCAGCTGCTGGAATCACTTGGAAGAAAATGCTGAACATACCATCTTAAAAAAAAAAAAGAACAGTAATTCTATAATGCAAGGCTACCTGAATAATAAAAAAATCTCGAACTGGTCACAAATGACCACAAACCCCGTTTACAATAAGGAAACATGCACTGACAAATTCTACGAGCAGCGCTGTCACCTCTGATTGGCCAAGCCCGTTGTGACAATAGGATCAGTTAGCAGTGTGCACAAGCAGCAGTGCTGTAGATACATACAAGCACATACTTTACAGTTACTATGCAGGCCTGAACATATACGAACTCGCAGTGCTCTCGCTGCTTGAGAAGCATGGTGTCATACGACAAAGAGGCAGAATAATAACACAAACCATGCTTCAGTGCTTCAACTGTTCTCTTCTGTTGTGAAACAGGAACAAAGAGGTTTGCTGCCTTTATGGGCAACGCTTACATGATGCATTTACTTGCACACGTATTTAACATCCATTAATTTTCGCCAGGTAACTCATCAGAAGAGTTCGCCCGTCGAACCATGGTCCACATTATTCTGTGCACGACAAACATGTTTGGGCCAGTAGCTGTGACACAGCTGCGACAATGTGCACACAGTGCCCACATTTTCTCAAGTGGTGTGCACTGGTGTTTTGCATTACTGTGGTGTGTATCCAGGACCAGTTTTTGAGTGGACGAGCTTACAGCGATTGCACTCACCAGAGGGAATAGCTTTCATGAAAGCCCACTACAGGTTCACAATTCCGCCTGCCGTCAAAAACCTTGAGGCCCAAGGCACAAGCGTCCATGCTGTATCCACACAGGTTGTCAAATTGGAAGAAAATCTGTGCTCTCTGACCATACCAGATGCGAAATTCCCCATACAACCCATCCGTCAAAATCTGGTTTCGTTTATGGGGTTTAAC
Organism: Amblyomma mixtum; assembly: GCF_055824585.1. NCBI lineage: Eukaryota > Metazoa > Arthropoda > Arachnida > Ixodida > Ixodidae > Amblyomma > Amblyomma mixtum. The sequence goes on from NC_143018.1 coordinate 43,566,969, forward strand.
GTCCCAAAGCGACTCAGGCTAAGAGGGATGCCGTAGTGAAAGGCTCCGGAAATTTCGACCACCTGGGGTTCCTTAACATGCACTGACATCGCACAGCACACGGGCCTCTAGAATTTTGCCTCCATCAAAATTCGACCGCCACGGGCGGGATCAAACCCACGTCTTTCGGGTCAGCAGCCGAGCATCATAACCACTGACACGGTAGACACTTCCTAAGCTTGCGTTCATTGCCGAATCACCCTTCTGAAAACCACCACTGCGACACCACTGGTGCTGGTATGACCTGCTGCCTTGCAAGTGATTTTGAGCATGTTCTGAATATGCTGGCCGAACCAGCGGCTGCTTGGCCTTCCAGTGCACACCTAGCCACAGATTCCAGTGCTTCTTTCGCACCCGTGAATGCACCTACCGGCTCAAAAAACTAGTCACATTAGGCAATGAGAAAAGCTGCAGTAACGTTTATCACAGCTATGGCATGGTCACAAGTGTTTTGAGAAACTCACTTCTGCACAGTAAGCCTCGTGGTTTCTTTCATCAAATGATCAATATTATTACAACTGCGAAAAAGGTGCGAGTGGGTTCACCTAACATTAGCAAAAAGGACGCAGATGTTGGTCATGTCAATGTGCAACTATAATACTGTGTTTTAAGCACAGCCACCTGTGCTTATGACAACGCCACACACTGGACGGCTCAGGTTAATTGGTATGGGTGCAATGTGAAGCAAATGGCCTAAATTTCATTCGAAACGTATTATGATCACTGTTCAAAATAGAAAAGCCCCAGAAGCTTTCCAATTTTTAACAAAATCAGCTCCAAGCCTGCACTCGTTTTGAGACTCTTCTCTTCTTGTGGTTAACCCGTTTGCAACATTCCCTTACTAATGCACACCCATATCCTGTAACCCAATGAAACACTTATAAACAGATGCAGATATACGCAAAGCAAGCAGCCAAAATAGAAAGTGAGATGTGCAGTACACACAGGTAGGCCCACTACAGGTGGGGCCCTCGCACTGCCTTACATGCCTTGCAATCGCTAGTCACTGATGCGGCGCTTTTTGAAAGACAACACCGATGGTCCTGGCAGCGCTTTGTAAGACGCAGTGGTGAGCTGGCACCTCTGAGCACTTTTTTTTTTATAAACTTTTCTGGTTACTGGGACGCTGCAGTGTCCCGCTAGTGACCAAGCATGCGCGAAATGTTCCGCAGTCACTATTACCTTGTGTCACAAGTAGTTTGTCATGCAGTGGAAGCAACAAGCACGAGTCGCCGGCTTCCAGACCTGCCTAGTTGGCTCCTCAGCATATGAGACTAGCATGCTTGTGGAAGCCATTGTCTCTTGCCAGCCTCGCGCTCGTAACTTGCCCTCCACTGCGAACTTATGGGATGAAGTATAGATGCTATTGTACCTAGTTCCTGTTCTGAAACCAGCACTGGCTGATACAGTTGCAACGAGCATCAACTGCATGGTGCTCCAGTTGTTTTCCCCAGCAGTCGCTATGTGCGCAGAGTGCGTGATCCCGCTTCTCCGAAGGTGTTACATGCTACTAGTTGCCAGGAACGCGCATATGTGCACAAAGAGAGGTGAAGCCCAAAGTTTTCACCGTAGAAGTGGGGTGCGTACGTTGGAAAGTGCAGTTTTAAACAATACTGCAAGTGTGGCACGGCTTGATGACGCACTCCAATGAACGTTTCGTGCATGCTTGGTCACTAAAGTGACACTGCACAGACCAGCGGCTACAAGAGTTCAAATTGCACAGGGTTTTAGTGGTGCCAATACACCAGCAGCTGCTCTTAACAAGGTGCTGTGATAGCCATCGCACAGAACACCACCAGAACTGTCAGCACCGTCATTCAGAAAGCACCATACCGACGACATGCGAATAAAGGGCATGTGGAGCAGCGTAAGAGCCAAGCCTGCAGGAGGCATGCCTAAGTGCGCTGCAATTTTCAGTTTCTTTGGCACCCAGTTGGGTGGCACTGAATGCAGTTTTCACTTTGGCTGCCTGCTTCATTCACTTATCATCATCATCATGTATATGTGGTTGGTTATGGTTTATGGGGTTTAACGTCCCAAAGCGACTAAGGCTATGAGAGACGCCGTAGTGGAGGGCTCCGGAAATTTCGACCACCTGGGGTTCTTTAACGTGCACTGACATCGCACAGTACACGGGCCTCTAGAATTTCTCCTCCAAAGAAATTCTAGCCGCCGCGACCGGGATCGAACCCGCGTCCTTTGGGTCAGCAGCCGAGCACCATAACCACTGAACCACTGCGGCGGCCATCATGTGTATGTGTCCACGGACTTCAGACAACAGTAGGTACATAATAGTGGATGTATGGAAGAAATTTCGTGGTCATGATCATAAGTGAGGCTGATTTACCAAATCAGGCCCATAGAAATCATCATGTGAAGTGCCACATCGCCACAGAGCAGGTTACTTCTAACCACAATTCCACTCTCTCACTGTATAGTACCCCGATTTCCGCTTTTGCCTCCTGGCTCATGTTGCAGTTTCTTTAACTGCAATTTTTGTTCAAAAGCATATCAGAATGCAACCTAAGAGGTTGCATTCCGCAGTGCAATGGTAATGCTGCAGTGCAGGACCAATGGTAAACGCTGCTAAAAAAATAATTAAAAACCTACTTCAAGCAAGCGGATTCAAATTCCTATCTTAGTTTTATATAATGCAGTTGATAATCCACTGTGCGACAAAACAATGCAAATGAGCGGTTTTAACAGTGGTTTGTTCTCATGAAATTTTTTTTTCTCGCTATACAGCCGTCTGATAGAAAGCTGGGGGACTGCACTGCTTAAAGGAAATGAAACCATGCCATTCCGGAACATGCAGAACGGTGTTCTTTCAAGGCCTCAATGCCAACATCTTTCTCGAGTCGCCTAGACCACATGGAACTTGGGCAAATAGTCACACGAAGAGGCCACAAAGCTGTCAGCAGAACAATCTACAACTGTCCAGAGGCATGAAAGATCCGCGCACCTTTGAGGATATCCAGGCATATGCGACCCAGCTTGTCAATGTTGGGGTGGTAGATCTTGGTCATGAAGCGCACTTTGGGGGCAAGCATGGGGTACTCTTCGGGAAGGAACAGCTCCAATTTGAACACGCCGCCTTCAAAAGGCGACTGCGGAGAGGAAACGCAAAATGTCAGTGACAAAAAAAAGCTCGGTAACATGGCAAGGCACCACATCATTGCAAACACATGCCCACCTTTTGAAAAAAAGGTGAGTGAAGGCAACAAGACGCAAAAAAACGCTGCATATTCAAAGAAGTTTATCACATTTCTCCCCAATTGAAGCACACACCCAGCCAAAAGTAGAAACCCCGGCACCCGACTAGGCATTACATAATTCAAACACTGCATGTACACACTACCACCAGTCCTCTCGAGTTATGCAATCTAATTCGTTGACGAACACAATCATCGGTCATTTTGTGAAACGAGGTAAATGAGTGCCTCCATGCGCGTTCAATTCCTCTCCAGAGAACGCACAGGAAGCCTGCGAGCTCCTATCCACACTAACCAACGGAAGAACACCCCGGACTACGCGATAAGACTGTACCAAATGAAACTCACCGGCGAAGCGAATCGCCAAATTGAATGAAAAGTTTCGAAAAGAAAAAGAAAAAACCTCGACGCAAGCTTATCCGCCATCCAGGCGTTCCTGGAGTGGCCTGGGCGTTCTTTACAGGCTTCTGTTTACGCCGATCGCTGCTGTTTCCTGTACACCCCAGTACCCTCCCGTACCTTGAACACGATAAAAAAAAAGATGAAATCAGAAGCTTAGAGGTCAAGGTTTCGTTAAGACGCCGGTACACTTACCCCTTCGGGACCGGTTACAATGACGTGAAAGTACCTCGCGTTGCTTTCGTCTGGAACTGCACTAATACCCGGCACAGGTTCAGCCATGAGGCGCTGAGTTTCCTGCAAGACAGAGAAACGTAGCTGGGTCAGCACCCTAATCGGATCGGGATCGACCGTGAAACGACTAAACAGAACAGACACTCAGAAACGCTGGACAAAAAATGTCGAGAAATTGAGCGGGCACAAGATGCGCAAAGTATTCGCGGGTCACGAGAACTCCGCGTGGGTCTCACTTTCCGTGTCGGTAGCAAAAGAACTTACTCGAATCGAATAATTGCACTCCGCCCATGACGGCTACCGGGCAAGTGCTTTCGGCTCGCAAAGCGCGGCGCCTGCGATCCCGCAAGCTCGAAACCAGGTTCGAAATCGTTTGAAACGAAGTTCGCCTCTGCCGTTCGACTAGGTCGCGGCTACAGTGCGATTTTCTAGCGACCCAAGTGAGCAAAAGCCGGCTATCCCCGGAGTCAGGCCTAATGTCAACGTCATACTGGCAGGGTTCCATGGCAGCGAGCGCCGGCGTTGAGCGAAGCGGCGTTCGTTCGCACCGCAGTGTCCCCGACCCGGGACGGATGCGAGCTTATTTACCTTGATTATTCTCCTCGGTAATGCAGACATTGTGCGGAATTACTACGATTATATTATCCAAGGAGCGAACAAAGAAGCACAGCGCCAAGCACTCTCATACGGCGACCATCACCGCTTTGCTGACGCCCATCAACCGCATTACCGTACGTAGTACTTTTCTTTTCTTTTATTTTTTAAACTATTGTTCTTTGCTATGCATTCATGCTGCCGGGAAAAGTCATGCCAGAGTAAAAAAATTTATGATTGTACTTGTTTTTATTTATAAAATTTATATTCAAAACCGAAACTAAATTTTAATCTGATATGGGCTTAAAGTGTTCGTTTTGCTGTGCACCATACACAGTGATGCCAACCCTAGGGATTTATCCCTAGATCTAGGGGTTTTTTTTTGCTTCAGGGATCTAGCGTCTTTTTTGTGAAATCTAGGGATTTTGAGAGGCCGTAGAATTGCTACTCTAAGCGGCTTAATGGCAGGTGTATCTGATTATTTTGCGCTTGGAACAGAATAAACTATGAAAAATGCTAATTACTACTCCTTTATTTTTAGTATTCTGCCGAGCCGAGAAAGGGCGAAAGCAGTTCTGCAACGCGAAATTATCGACTGCTGCACAGGGAGGAAAAACGAAACCATGTGAATTTCAAACTGTTTAACGTGCGTGCCATCTATGGCGCTTCGAGTGACTGCTCCTCTACGAAAGATGAAGTTGAATTTTGACTTGTAGTGTCTGGATCGACGCGCTACGTTTACGCTCACCGCTTACCTTTACCAAAAAGTGCCACAATTGTTCGCATTCTCGACGTATGCTAGACCACTTGATTTAAACGTGCTGTTCAACCAAAAAACACATTCTAAGTTGTGAGGAATCACTTTCTGATTTTGCAATTACCAATCTTACGTCTGTATCATTGCTGTGTAAGTGTAACAAGATTGCATTTTTGGTTATGTCAGTTTCTCGGGACGGCAATCCTTAGTAACTCCAAAACTATTTGAAGGTCTTTGATTGCTGCTATGATTAATAAATAACTGTGCGGTGAGATACGCCACTTCACCGCTTCTGAACGTTCTCTGTGAGGCGAGAAGGGGTCTTTCATTAATTGAAATATTTTCGTCTTTCTGTGTGCCTCTTAAAACAATCCTTAAAACAACCCTTAAAGGTGTCTGAATAAAATACTTTCATGTGTTGACGGGGCTTAGCAGAAAACGCCAGCTCTTTCAACTTGGTATCAACTGCATTTATTTTTCAAAGGGCAGCATAGGTTCTTTGCGCGTAAAGATAAGCCGGCTGAAGGAGCAGCACCAAAGCCAGTGCAATGAAACGGGAGTCGTCTGCGCGTGAGCGTCGTTGCTCACTATCTTTCTCTCCAGTGACCACACGTCTCTGTAAAAGCTGGCGGCATCTGTGGGCCCTCTACGTAACGTAAATCTACAAAAAAAATTGCAATTGCGGCTAACACGCTTTTATTTATGTCTGACAAAATGTATAACCAATGGACGAAACAGTGAACTGCGCTGAGACTTTGTTAAAGCTCAAATCGTCGCATTAACAATTAAACAATTATAGGCTAGGGATTTTTCTTCAATCTAGGGATTTTGGGGGGTTCAATCTAGGGAGAAAACCTTGACCTGAGTTGGCATCACTGACCATACAGTTATGAACCAGTGGCTGGGAGAAGAAAGCAGTACCAGTATAACACTGTCACGCCCGAGATGTTTCTGAAACGAAGCGCATTGCATGGATGCTGATGCGGTAAGGCCTTTGAGAGGCACCGGATGAAACTTCAGAACAAGAGTAAACCAAGAAAAACGTTGAGGACACGGACGTTCGTTCAACCCCTCACTAATATAGCAACCAGTTGTTTACAGAGTAGTTGTGTACGCATATCGATGCTATGCAGGCCTGCGGCGCCTGTCTGCCTTTGTAATTTGAATTTTTCTTTTTTGGGGCCGTTTTTCACTGTGTTGCAGCAAATTTAAGGCGGTACTACGCGACGGACATTTTGAAATGGACATTCAGGAGCATATCAGTAACAACGCTTCATTATGTGTGAACATTGCACTGCTTCGGCGTTTGAGTAGTAAATGAGCATTAGTTACAACACAATAATCTAAAGTTCAACGCAAAGGAACAGCGCCCGTGAACAGCACCAAACTTTTGTACTTGATTGCGCAATCAAATTCTGGCTAGGTTACGTATTATTCGCCAGATGGCGCCACCTAACCGCAAGGCGCGGTTTTTGCATCTTACTTTTTTCGAATCTGCATAGTGTCGACGCCGGTTCGGTCAATTGAAGCACGCGCGAGTCATCCTTTCAGGCCCATTCAAAGAGTAGGCCCACAAACACTGACTGCATTGCAGGAATATAGGGGAAGCGACCGACCATGGTCAAGTTCAGCGCTCGCGCTCAACCCAAGAGTGCTTCGCTCAACAACGTCGCCACAAGCGTCCTGTTCAGTGCCACGATCAGCCAGAAAGACCTCTCGCTTCGTCCAGGAAGAAATAATTACCAGCTGCTCCGCCTGAAAGCCCGCTTCAAGGAATTATCGGCTGCCGGAAACGCGGCGACGCCCTGGGACGAATTCGACCTCTTAACCTTTCCCTCTGCGGCCGGGCCAAGCAAAGGAAGCTGATAGGCGACGAGGAGGGGGGTTCTGGATGCCTTTGGGAGATACGCCCGAACTCGATGATAACACTGGGGCTTCTCACTACCACCTCTTGACATGGTACAATTTTGGGGCCGAGAATTCGGCTCTGGTGCCATGAACACAAGGCACAGCTGCACGAAAGGAGGCATCCGAATGTTTTAATTTCGCACTCGCGTGTTTCATTTTCGCTCCCGAAACTACACTAGACTTTATGACAGAATTAAGCGCCACTGCACAGAACGCCTGTTAAAATTAACTTTTTCAGTTAACTTGTTTATGGCTATGAGGGACGCCGTAGTGAAGGGCTCCGGAAATTTCGACCACCTGGGGTTCTTTGACGTGGACTGACGTCGCGCAGTACACGGGCCTCTAGCATTTCGCCTCCATTGATATGCGACCACCGCAGCCGGGAGTTAACTTGTTCAGTTAATTAAAGGGCAGCGTGTCACGGCGGCTGAGTGCAGTGATAGCTGAAGCTGAGCTGAGTAAGGTTCAAAGCTGTCACACTTTTCTCTGACAAATGGATTCCTGGGCGCAAGCAGTTTACACGTGGGAGCAAAGCATCTCTTGTGTCATGTAACGGCAGGCCTAAGCCCATTCGTTTTGTTTTGCAATCCGAATTCCTTCACTTATGTTACTTTTATTATTTCGGCGCGTATGGAGTCGTGTGATTGGCATTTTCATTTTGCGCAGGATGAAATTAATGGACATGTTTTGAAACGCGTGAGCGGCTATTCATTGTCATTGTGTTATGTATTTGCAAGATGTATTTCCAGGTGGGATGCATTCCCAAGCTTGCCGGCATCTCTGTAAAGGAGCGTGCAGAATTGTTGATAGAAAAAATAAATGCTTTTTAACCATTAATGCCACTAAAAAGAAGCGCCTCATAAAATGCATTCATGTGCCCTTCAAAATATTTGAAGTCTGTGTTATTTTTCTTGCCCATTTCCTCACCGTAAATTACAGGTTTGTCCTTGCACGCTTAAAACGGCCATCTGCAGGTTCGATTAGTATATTTCTGCGCAGATAAAAAAAAGTAAGGGTAGCCCTTTGGTTGTCTTCAAATCATATTTTGTAACGCGGCTACGGAGTATGATCGGCGCCTTCCTCACTCTTTGACCGACAAAGGCTTCATAAGCGCAGCATCAAGTTAATTCGTGTTGAACACGAGCCAATGAGGCATTTGACGAGGCAGGGCATTGCTCTGCTCCCCAAACTCGGGAGCGTTGTGAATCCACGGCAAGGATATACCCTCAGTGCACCCAGAGATTGAACAGCCAGAGAAGAAAACCATGATTAAACACTTCTGACCGCCAAGCTACGGCTCTACTCTGGTCTCTGGTGTTTGCAAAAGACTAAAAGCTAAAAACGAAGCATGAATCAACGCGCCTGATCGGCAAGGCAGGACAGGACCCACAGAGCTGCCGGCAGCCGAATTCAAAAATGAGAAAGGCAACACAATCCCTCTCCCCCTCAAAAAAAGCCGTCTGCTCACGGCGTCCTCCCATTGGATGCCGAAGGGGCGCCGGCTCACGCTGATTGGTCCTCGCTGCCCGGGAGCCTCGCGGGCGCAAGCCATCTTTTCGGAAACGGGCAAACTCGCACTCGTGACCGAAGCGCGCGTTTGGCTTGTCAAACTGTTCTACGGGGCCGATCTTCGCTGCACGAGCAAGTCGACAGCGGTTACGCGAGCGCAACTGCACCACTGCTACAACAGGTAAGTCTATGGCATGTTTTTCACGTGCGCTAACCACGTCAAAGGGTTGAATCAAGTTTGGCGACGTTGAAAAAGCGAGGGACCGCGGCGGCAGCGTCGTTGGCGTCGTCTGCTCTGGCGCGCGCATCCTTCATGTTTCGACGCGCAGCAGACGAACGGGCGGGAAATGCGAGAGCAGATTGGATGCGTCCGTGCTTCAGATATATGTTTTGACCACGATTTAACGCAGTTATCCGGCTTTTTTCTTGCCAGTTGTCACTACCACGTTTTACTGTGTGATTTTGTTAGCGAGCATTTCGAACCGCTTGTGATGGCGTCAGTGATCGACGAACTGTCAGATATTCATCTTTCTTCTGCGACGTTATTCGTTTTTGAGAAGAAGCTTGGGCTGATGAGGTTTCATGCTCTAGCGATAAGCTTTCGTGTAGTTCTGAGCGTCAGTGCATAAGATATAAGAGCTTTCCGAACCGCGGTCGGAAGTTTGCCCTGATGATTATTCAAGGTGATGTTCGTTATCGGGACGCGATACAGAAACACACCCTTCCCGGAAAAGAAGAATTTCCATAAAGGTGGTCCGGGCACGTAAATATAGAGAAAAATTTGAAACTGCCGCGTAGCCTGCGTGCCTTCCAAAAAACTGAACGCCAGATTTCTATTGCAATCTTCTCCAGTTAGATTCATGAAGGAGCGAAACAGCAGACTGCTTGGTTTCGATTTCAAATAAGTTTTGCTGATCTGAATGATTAATATTTACAACTACCGCCACTGCAATCCCTGGGGTGAAAATTCGGCACAAATAGACCGCGAGTATCAAGGCATTCCATTCTCAAGCATTCATAAAATTTGCGCCGGTGGCTGAACGCACATGCCACGCCCATCCAATTTGTTCGCTTTTTAGTGTCATCCGCGTATTGTGACGAGCATTGAACTTTTAATGCGAATGACGGCGAAACAAACACGGAACAGGCCATTTTTAGTGACATACTTTAGTGTCACAATGCTTCTGATAAAGCTAACAGAATGAGAAAATCAAATCAAGAACTATGCTCCATACTCTCGCTGGCCCGTTATTTTTGTCAAGCTGCTGCATTATAGGAATTCCTTTCTTTATTGTGATGTCAAGTCCGTCAGCAATGCCGTCCGTCGGAGCACACCTGTACGCCTGTCAGATAAACTCATTTCAAGCGAAGCATTCTTTCCACCCAAGTTTATCCTATTTTCCGTATTTCTTTTTCGAACATGAACTGACGTTACAAACTGCTAACAGAATGAACATTTCAAGACTTAATTGAAATACTGACTTTCGCTGATCCCGGCACGTAGTTCGGTTGAAGTGATGTTTCTGAAATCGCTTTTAAAAAAAAAACTGCATTCTTTTAAGTTCTTCCCGACTCCTCTCTTTGTAGAGAGCAACGTCCAGTGGCTTTTGCATTTTTTTTTTTCGCTACAATGCACACTTTTCTTCTACAGGCAGTTTGCACTGACCCTTGAAAACAAGTTTTTACCGAGTTCCACAGGCACTGTTCGGTAGTTGAGAGTTGAAAAAAACAACAACAAAAAAAACAGCGAACACCCCGTGAGGGTGGGCATGTGACGGCTGCTCCACGGTCGAAGCGGGCGCGATCTTTCTCCGCGTCCAGCGAAATTCGCTACACCCGCACGGGAACGGACCGGGAGAGGGGGGGGGGGGGGGGGGGGGGGGGGGGGGGTAGGCGAGGCAGAAAAGGGGGCGAACAACGGAGATGTCGTTTCCTTTCTTTTTAACCGTCAGCTTCACTCTCTCCGGTTCTTTGTGTGCCCCACCCTCGCGTAGCTCTCTCTCTCCGGTCAGCATTGACCTTCGGAAACCGTGTGAGCGACCTGACGGAACGCAAGCCATCGGGGTGGGGGGGTTGCCGGCCTGCCGTCATGAGTGTCTGGTGCGGGCAGAAATCGTCTTTCGTTGGTCTGTGGAATGCGACAAAAGAAAGTCAAACTACGGATGGCAGATGCACCGTCTTTGGTTGCCCACCTCCCCGTATATTTTTCTTGCATATTGTATGGACTGTGTAAGCAGTGTTTTACGTGCACAGAGTAATGATACTAATATCAACTTCGTTATTTCCATTAGTGAGGGAGCCGACTGCGAGTAAAAGTCGCTTTAGAGGCGAGCGACTCGACTAGAGCCCGCAGCCTCCTTTAGAAGGCAAGCAACGATTGAGGGGGAAGTAGACATACATAGTAGCAAGTTACTTCATACGAAATATAAACAAAACTAAAGAAAAAAACGCAAATTACATGAAAAATGCTCTTCAATTATTTAAGAAAGAATGAGGCACAAAATGTTCAAGTAATGCTCATACGCGAGAGGTATAAAAATCAAGGCCTGATTATTGAAAAGTATTCAAAAATGTTGGTACTGTGTATGACTCTTTTGTGTAGAATAATTGCTTCGCGGGAGTGACCACGTTCCACTGTTCCGTTTATCTTGTGACGTAAGAATGCGTGTTCGTTGTAACACTCGGTAATTCATGAAGAAACATTAAATTTTTCTTTTAAGTATCTTTCAGTAACATTTTGCATTGGGCTTGCTGGTACGCAGGCGAAGGTTTCTCGCGAGAGTCGCTATTCAACACGATAGAGTCTCATTGACGAATATTATGTTCGTTATTTGTGCTTCACAAAGATTCCTTAGGCGTCGATACGATATTTGACGGCTAGTGTTGCTAGCAGAGCTTCGCAGTCCCATGCGCGAATAAATGCTGCTTGCACAGCGGTAATCATGGTTCCTCGTCTGTCCTCGCTTTGTTTCCCATATATTGCTCGGATGAGCCGCGGAGTTTGTGCTCAATCGACATACCATCATGCTAACCAAATTTCCCCGCTTACACTCGTAACGAAAGCCTCCGTGCAGGCCACCTAAAAAATACGCCACTCTGATTGGTTCAAAAGATGTACCAATCGAAGGCTGGCCGACAGCCACGCTGCTTGCGGCATCCAGGTGAATTACCGAGAAAGTTTCTAGTAGCGAGTATATGGCGAATTAAAAAAGTTACAAAGTGACCCCACTGACCGTCTCCAACCTCCTGGAAACTTGTCGCAAGTCATGCACGTATCTTGTGTCGGAGTTTCCTGAGCCGAAATATTAAAGAACCGAGGGTCATTCACGAAACGGCGCAAGCTGTGAGAAATAGGTTTGGTTTATTGGGGTTTAACGTCCCGAAGCAACTCAGGCTATGAGGGACGCCGTAGTGGAGGGCTCCGGAAATTTCGTCCACCTGGGGTTCTTTAACGTACACTGACATCGCACGGTACACGGGCCTAGAATTTTGCCTTCATCGAAATTCGGCCACTGCGGCCGGGATCGAACCCGCGACTTTCGGGTCAGCAGTCGAGCACCGTAACCACTGAGCCACCGCGGCGGGGCCTGTGAGAAATAGGCAGCCATCTTGGAAACGTCGGACGAGGTAGCTCAAAATTGCTATGTCCTAGAGGCGTTCCTCAGACTTTGTAAAGACGGTCTGTGGACTGTCTGAACGATTTTTCATGCCTCGCCTGGCGCAAACTCCAACCCTTTAGACCCTTTCCTGTGGTTCTTGCGAGGGGAAGTCGTCAAGCATCGAAGGCGCAGATCCCCTCGACACCCACGCGGGAAACGGGAGGAACGACCCAACAAACTACTGCAAGCCCTCGCGACAAACTCTGCCTTATCTCTGGGTTCGAGGCACCAAGGAGCCTTTCTCAAAAACGGAACTCCCGACGAAGGAATGTACCGTCGCTGCCCTGTCCTCGCCTTCTGGAAATGTCAAACTTGTTCGCAGCTTTGGAGAAGAAAGGAGGGGGGGGGGGGGGGGGCACCTCTAATTTTGCAGTGGGACCCACCCTCTCACGTGCACGTGACCTGGGTCAGTGCTCCCCGCAGCACAAAAGCCAGCGCTCCAGCCCGACCGAGCAAGGCGTAGCGTTCGAAGGCAACCAAATCAGTCCCCGCACCGTGACCACAGTGGAGCCATGCAGCTGCATTGTGTTTCTTTTTTTCTTTTGGTTCTTTTTGCAACGACACGCTCGAAAAGAAACGGCTAGGCTAGTTTACGCGGAGTTTGAGGGCCGTTCTCTTAACATTTTTCTGCCAGCCAGCTCCGTATCGCCCCGCCGATAAGGTTGGCAAGCGAGATCTTATCGCATATGTGTATACCCGCCGCGGTGGCTCGGATGTGGCTTTGGCGTTTTGCGAATAAGCACGACGAGGTCGCGGGTTCGGCACCAGCCATGTTGGCCGCATGTCGACAGAAGCGCAAGGCATGTGGGTCCGTGCGCTGCGCGATGTCAGTGTCCGTAGTCAAGAGAACCCCGGGCGGCTGAAATTCATGCTGCGCCCGTAACTGCTGCGAATACCTCAAAAATACTTAATCGAATTCACCTTAGGGGGAACAGCGCAACAAAGGCGGGACACACAGAAGACAAGCGCTGACTAGCAACTGGTTTTATTGAAAGACGCAACGTGGAGTTGTTTCCACGTTCATTGTTTCTTTTGTTCATTATTTCTTCATTGTTTTTTTTCCTGCATATATTCCGCGTTCCGTCTTTCAATAAAATCTGTTGCTAGTCAGCGCTTGTCTTCTGTGTGTCCCGCCTTTGTTGCGTTTTCCCCCCTAAGATGAATACTTACCAACTGGACCAAATTTCAGCTTTATTCATCGGCTTTGCTGCGTAGATATTACAGTTTTTAATATTAGTTATCAGAGGAAATGCTGACTTCATTGCAGGCACTATCTCGAAGTGCGAATTAATTCGAGCTACGTCCAGGCAAAAATTCGTGTCTCAGCCCAACAGAAGCGATGAAATGAGTAGCGCAAAAAAAAACGCTATGATGGAAACTTCGAGTAGTAAGACAAAAATGGCGGGCATGGCGCGAAGCGAGTCGTGTTCGCAGCAATTATAGAGAGCAAAAAAGAAAACCTGGCTACTGTAGAATGGCCACCTGCTGCTTCCTATAACGGTAGCATAAACACTTGCTGTAATGGGCGAAAAGTATGCGGCTGCCGTCCTCTGGCCGTCTTGGTGTACGCCAGTATTAGCGGCAATTACTGCGGCGGCCTTGAAATCGGCAAGTCACGCAACGGGACCTGCAAAAACGCCAACTGCGACCTTCGGGGCGCTTCGAAAACGAAACGCCTCGGGATAGAAGACGGCGCGGGCCATGTACTGTGACTCCGCTTATAGCGCACGCGCGGCAAACTTTCCCGTTTATAGTGACAGCCTGTTTTAGAGACAAGGAGGGAGATGTTTGCGACCGAGCTGTACTGGTCTTTGCGCCGTCCCTTGTGTCTTGTATTGGAACTTTGAGCCTCTGTAAAGCCCCCACGCCTACTAAATATTGTAATAAGGCAAATGTAGTCAGGGGCTCCCGGCACTATTTAAACAACATACTTCGGAAGAATAAGTGAAGCTATGAATCTACGGAATCTTTTTATTGAATGCAGCGCTCCCCCCCCCCCCCCCCCCCCCCCCCCCCCCCCCCCCCCCGGCACCTTCCTTTCCATATAATTAGTGAAGTATCGAGTTGACAACAAAAAAAAGGGGGGGGGGGGGGGGGTTGCTTATAGAAACTTTCATTGCATTGACATGTATCGCCGTACATTAACATCGCAATCGGGTCTACCGAAACCCTAATACAAATCGAAACCCTAATACAGACAGACAAAGCCCTCCACCAGGCTGGTTTACAATAGACCTGTCGTCTGCCAGCCACGGCCGCCTTATTAAGCGAAGCCCGCTTTGACTAAAAGCGAATAGACCCGCACCTTTCCGCGATCCTCATTCACTATATTCGGAGTGCAACTTTTGCTTGAAACCAGGGTCCTTTTTTTGTTTGTTTGTTTGAATCCTCACCTGGTGCGCGCCACGGGGACCTAGAGAGAGAGAGAGAGAGAGAGAGGGGGTGATGCGAATTGCGCTACCTGTGTTGTTTTGGCTGGGAGGTGCGCTAAGTGCGCCTGTTTAGCGCGCGCATGTTCGAAAATAAATCAACGCGCTCGGCATTCCTGCTGCGAAGGTGGGTGGGGGCGAGAAAGACAGAGAGGGATGGGGGAGGTGTCAAAAGTTCCGCGAAAGCCACGTGGGTCCCGCGCATTTGCAGCAGTTCTATGGTCACATTTTATTGTTTCGTTTTTGTTTGTTTTATTTCTGACGCAGAACCCTAATTCTTGTTTCGGTACATTCCTGTATTCTCTCTGCCGACACTTTATTTCTTGAGAGAACGGTTCGCAGCGTGGCAGGAGTTTTTGTTTATTTGGTTCTTAAAAGCGAATTTGCACATTAATGGTTCCCGTCTATGCTGTTAGTAGCTGTTAATACGCGCCAGCGGGCTCTTCCCAGGAAAGTGGGTGCGGTTGTTAATACTGCTTCTGTCCGCAGCCCCGCGTGTCGCTGTAGTCGGCGCACATTCGCGCTGTCAAGTCAACAGAAGCAGCGTAATAAACGGGCAGCTGTTCTTAGCTCGCCCGATCGCAGCCCTTCTCAATACGAGTTCGCAGAACAGAAAGAAAGAAGCCCCCGCGTACTGCGAATCATTTCGTTATAGCCGGCACTTCGGTGTAGCGATGCTGTCCTGCAGGTGATTGCAGCTTTCGTGAGGAACACAACATTGGTTGTGTGGCAACGTAACGCTGTACGTGTGTACAGGCAGGAGAAATGCGAAATAGAAAGGGAAGGAAGTGCCCATTTCGCACTCGACGACCGAATTTGCTTTTAATCCTGCACGAAACTTGAAACTTGTTTTGAAAGGGCTATGGTTCTCGAGAAAAACTGCATAGAAGAAAAAAAAAATCTTGTGGCTCAAACTTTCGGGATAAGGCGTCTCCGCCATCTGCTCAATGTAGGAAGAGAATTTTAAAACATCTAGAACTTAGTATAACGCACACAACGAAACACAAACTTTTTTCAGTCCTGGAAGCGGATGTCTGTTGCCAACGCAGCCACGGGCAGCTTCAGCCTCATATTACTGCATGCATTGGGTGTGTTTTGTGTAGGAGCAGCAGACTCTCTCTCTCACTCGTCACTTCCGTGCGAAAATGTGTGGGTGCCACGCGCCTGCATACTAAAGCAATAATAGAAAAAGAAAAACACAGGATACGTTGCATCACTGTTACCGCTACGCGCGGTTTAGAGGCGTTCACCCCAGTTGAGAGTGGTGCGCCTGGCTGTGGTACGTCACCGCGTTTGCGGCACTGACATATCCCGATCGGGCCTGCCTTGTGGGCGTGTCTCGAGGAAGGTTGCGTTGCGACAAGGCTGGCCGAGTTTCGACACGTTTCGCGCGACCCAGCGGGAGGAGATTGGTGGAGCATCCGCTGAACGTCCTCAGCGTCGTATTGAATCAGTGAGGCACTGAGTGTATGCAGGTACAGGTGCGATCAGAACTGCCTGCAAGGCGCTTAACTGCGTGGGCCCAACCCTGTGTTGAGAGGTACGCAACAAACATCCACCGAGGGCCAGAATCCCTGGCAGGGCGGCATAGTTACGATAGAGATAGTTACGATGAAACATCTTAACAGTAATTAGGTAAAGGCCAACTTCGTGAGTTTTCTGAACATTTTGAGTTGATAATTGCATCACATTGCTTCTCGTTCTCCAAAATATGAAGATGAGGTATTCAAAAAGAGCAAAAAGCAGGAAACCGAAACTGGGTTTAGACCACACGATGACGTCACGACGGACCGTCCTATGGTGTCACGGGTATATTGTCACAAAACAAAACGTGCGCGCGTTGACTGCCAACACTGGCGACTGTAACTGAGATCGTGGGTCAATTATTTGTCTGAAGTGACCAAAAGACAGCTAGAAATTTTGTCCTTCAGCAAACGCAGAGCAAATGTCGACGGCCATGAGTCCAGTGACGTCACACACGCAACGTTTGACCGTAGAAATCTCCCCGATTGAGGCAATGCAATGGGAAATTTTAAAGTTGTCTGCGCAGCAACAAAACACCTGCCCGCTGCGAAATTTAACAGACAAGAAAACTGCGCAGACCGTACCTCGAAAGTTTCAGTAAAATCAGAGGAGGTGGAAAAAACACCGGTTTTGTTGAAAGCTACTGCTAGAATGCCTTATACATCGTGTAATCCCTTCGAACTTCATAGCTGAGACTTGCTTGACATCACGAATGATATCAGGGTGTAATATCAAGGCAACAATATCAAAACTGATGATATCGCGCTGTGTGTCACAGCTTCTGGGAGCGCGCTGTCGTCTGACCTGATCCCTTGCCACACATCGCATTTATTTCAGATTACAATGAGTGCAAGCGCACATGCAGTAGGCATTTCTTGCAGTCAGGTCTGCGCACAAATTTCGATGTAAGCGGAGTTTTCGGTATATTGAGTTATCTGCAAGCCGCACTCCTATCGGGAGCTAGAGTTTACTGCAGCTGTCATCGGCGCCCTAGCACTGCTAACTTTATCCGTGAGTGGAGCATGTGTGCCACTACAATCTAATACTCCGCGAGCGTAAACTGAAGTCGCGAAAGCTACTAAAAGTAGATGCGGATAACGAAACTATAGGAGGCCGCCCTTTTCTTGTTCTGGCACAATTATCTCATTGTCACCTCTGTCTCTACGAGCAGTTGTTGCAACCTGCTACTTAAAGCGAGCCAGATAAAAGCAGCGAAGGCGAACAGGCTGGTGGCCAATGTAATAACCACCACTTATTGTCGGAAAAGGAAAATACCGTCTGATGCATATCGTCCACTAAGCGTTTCTGTATGCAGCGAACGCATTACGCCCCACCTGTAGGCGCCTTCGCACGCCCCTACCCTTATTACCTAAATCGAATGAATATACATGTAGATGGCGGGTGCTGGTAATGCTTCGTATCTGCGACCGTTCATCTCGATCGTTCCTTTTATGTCAGATCCCGTGGAGAGGTAAACGATTTGGAGAAAGGGAGAACTTTCGTTAATATAGGGCAGCTTCGGAGGGGGGAGCAACGTGACTGCCGATGCGGGCGCCACCTTGCCTATTCTACACGCGCTACCAAATAACCCGCACCGCTCTCTTCTCCACGTTCCTCCCCCAAGCTGCGCGTCCACGCAGATGGTTTCGAAGCCGGCAGCCGACCACAACAATACGAACGCACACACGCAGCGCGCTGGAGGTCGCCGAGGTAGCAGCGACGTAGTCGTGCACGGTCGTCGGACGGAAGGGGGGGGGGGGGGGGTGTTTATCGCGTACCGCATCGTGTGGGAACGGCTTCTGCTACGCGCGCGCTCCTCCGGTTCCGTCTCTCCGACTGCGCCGGTTTGCGCAGTGCAACCTGGGCGTCTTTTTTTCTCGTAGAAGATAAGAAAGGAATGGAGATAAGGAGGCGAGCACTTTTTCACTGGAAATGGGAGGAGAAATTAGCCGGCTTGTAGTACACGTCGCCGACGCTCGGTGGGTGTCTCCGCGAAGAAAAAAAAAAAAAGCGAGGAACTCGACGGCGCAGAGAGAAAACGAAAGCGGCAGCTTTATTTACTTTCTTTTTTTAGGAGTTTGGATGGCAGGAAGAGCTTTAAACGCCAGTGGGTCCTTAACAAAGGAGGGGTTTTGAAGTTAGGGGGAGAAGATTGAGGTGGTTCGTAGACATTCGGAGATGTTCTTTTGATTGCGCGGTTTCCTGCTTAACAGGCGATGGGCTGTCCTTTGTGGGGAGAGTGCCGTGAAATAGTGAACCCGCATATAATAAACGTTGAACGAACAAGTAAATAGGTAGAATAACCACGTTCAGTTTAACGTTCACTTCCTGAGTTCGAGGCTGGTGGGACCATCTTCAGAAGCGTAATGTAACGTGTTCACCGGAACATATCCGTTATTTTCCAGTGAACTGCGCTGTGTGCTGGGCAAGCTAACTGACCAAGGCAAAAGTAGTTGAAGCTTAGAGAAGTGCGTTAGGGAAGTGCGCACTATGGCTACAATGGATGCAGTCCGTCACCCAAGTGCCACTCACAGTGGACTCTACCTTAGGTCCTTTAGGCTTAAGAAAAACCAGCCAAAAAGACGGGGACAAAGGAGAGACGAGGCACACACAACGACTGGGCAATTTAGATTTAGATCCAGTCGTTGTGTGTGCCTCGTCTCTCCTTTGTCCCCGTCTTTTTGGCTGGTTTTTCTTAAGTATAATGTACCAACTAACCCAGATTTCAACTCTTCTGCAGTCCTTTAGGCTGCTACAGACAGCAGCGACGTGCAATGATATTATTATTATTATTTGCATATTTAGACGCTGTTGGTGTTTTACACAAATTCTAAATTGCCCGAACACTTTATGACATCGGTCTCATCCAAAGAAGCCATCATACAGTGAACTATGGCGTTAAAACGATCTTCATTGACCGCACTTTTTTCTACCACCCTTCTTCCATTTTTACTCCCATATCCCCCCCCCCCCCCCCTCCTTACACAGAGTAGCATGTCAGCGAATATTCGCGTCGGCTAAAATCTGTTTTTCATTAAAGAGCCCTCTCTCCTGATATGTTTGATGCTCGGAGTTTGGCGTGTCATGTTACCTCTATACTGCAGCCTTCCCTGTCGCAATAAATCAGTTGGTTGCTAGCCAGCTCATGAGTCTGTTTTCTTCTCTTCCGTCCTGTCTGTTAGCGCTGTTCAGTCGTTTCCATCAACGATAATAGACACCTTTAGCCATGGCCGGGCTAGAGGGGTGACGCGCGCGCTCTTTCAAGGAAGAGCGCGCGTCACCCCTCTAGTCCGGCCATGCTTTAGCATACCGTGTACCGTGTTGCCGTTACCGGAGTACCGGGTGCCCGCCCACCGCCACTGAGCCCGCGCTGATTGGTCCCGATGCTCCCCGCGCGCGCGCAGCTGCCGGGTACGTGGCGCCATCTGGTGCCGTCAAGGCGATTTGCGCATGCGCATTGGGTGCACGCGGGTTCACGGTACTACGGTAACATGGTACACGGTATGCTAAAGGTGTCAAATAGCAGAGACGGTGGGCTCACTTCGCGAGATTAAATCACGAACGATGGCGCGCGGAGACGCGACAGTGCCGCTGTTGGAGGAATGAGGTCTCCTGAGCACAAGTTTCATTCCTCGGCATTATTACACCTCACCCAGGTTTTCTGTGAGCCGCCCGCGCACTTTCGCCTTAGTTTGGGGAATAGCGGAACGTGCAGACCTTTGCATAATCCACGCACGAGATTCAAAATACGAGCTACTTGGAACTGTCACCGTGCTTCCCATTCACGAACACAACAGACAGCCCAGATATCAACATGCTGACACATGAGGGGCGCCCTCTCTCCGCCCAAAGGCGCAATGTACCTTGTTCGTACAACTTTACATGCTTGCCAACTTCGCAAGTAGACTACACTCGGAATATTTTTACATCCTTGAGTGTAAAAAAAAGGTTTCCCAGAGCGTTTCAAGGCTTTACACCCTTTAGGGCGTTCATAAACACCCAAACGCCGTAAGGATGTTGACGAACACCCTGAAGGTGTTGATGAACACCATCAAAGGGTGTTAACCCTGAGATAACAGCGTTACACCTTTAAGGTGTAAAAAATTAAGAGCGTAGCCTAACCACCTGCATTCGTCACGCCTTGCGCATATGTGCTTGCCTACACAACGAATCGTCGGCCAGTTCCGACGTCGACAAAAGGCACAACGAGCGGCAGCGTCTTCGTATAATCACCGCCAGAGGGAGAGCAAGTTACACCGAGACGCTCGCAGTCAGCGTAAACTCGTTTCGCACGTACACACGCACACGGGGCGCGCTCAGCGCTTGCCCGTTCTTTTTTACTTTTTTTTTCTTTGGCATGTGTTTAGAAGTTGCTGCCATCCCTTTTCCGTGCCGGCTACTGTTCCTCCTTTTATGTTCGCGTCGCACGCAGAGTAGAGCCGGAGGGCTTCGCCACCGGCTTCTTCGGGCGACAGCAGGGCTTGCGTGTTGTTGCAGTGTAACGTACTACACACTGTGTGGAGCGGCAGTATACGTATAATGCCCGAGGGGCTGAAGGTAGCAGTGCGGGAAAGGGAGTGGTTGCGACTGTTCGTGCGGGGAGCCGCGTAAAAGATGGACGCTAGACCGAGCTGTAATTACACGCAACAGGCCGAGTTTATGGCTGTAAAAAGAAAAAAAAAAAGAAAGGAAGGGTTATAAGAAGCTCGCGGGCAAGTCGTCCGCTCTGTAGTAGCATCTCTGTCTCTCTCTTTTATTGGTTCTCCTCCGGAAACTGGTCGCGGCGCCGCCACAGCTCAAGGCAGTATACGCTCGCATGGGAAACGACTGCTCCGGATCTGCTGTCTCTCTGTCAAGCGGCTTTATCCCACGCTTCTTTTTTGCTGTCTTTGTTTTTTTTCTCCCCTTTATTACTCAGTTCTTCGAGGCTGAAGGTTTTATCACTATGTTCCTGCGCTATTGACACTATACACATTGGTTCGTTTTTTTTTTGTTTCATTCTATTTTTTTTTTTTTCACATGTTGCAGTTTCCTGAACACTGTGACACGTGCTTATTGCCTCGCGATAGCTTGGAGGCGCAATATTTCGTCTCAATGAAAGAACGGGCAGAAAGGAGAGTGGGTCATTAATTGACTGAAATCGTGGCGCTCAATCGATGGAACAGGTGCCGAGGCACCTGTGCGGAGCGTCATACATTTGGCGGTGAGGCGTCACGGCGTCATGTTTTGTGCTATAATACAGGAGGTTGATTCCTTGGTAAAACTGAAAGGCGGGTGAGTTGTTCGAGCTGTTTGCACGAAAGCAAGACAAAGGATAAGGCAGCAGAGCAACGAAGGAATGGCGAGCGTGGATATATATATATATATATATTACGCTAGGAAGGAAAAAAATTACAGGGATGCGTAAATCCGTTGTGTTGGCTTTGCGACGGCATTAGCAGCTGTTGATGTCTTTACCGCAAATGACGTCACTTTTTGTCTGGTGACGTCACTTCTCCAGCCATTTACCCAAAGAGAATGGGTCGGTCTGGTGACATAACTTCCCTCTAGTGAATTACACAATGAAAATGTTTCGGCCCTGCTGACGTCACTTCCCTCCAACCAATTAGCGAATTTAGCTTCCGGTGACCCATTTTGTTCCCGGTGATGGTTCTAATGCTGTCGCATTTGAAAAAAAGAAAACGGGTTACTCGGAGCATCAGGCTTTATGGACGCTATACTGACGGCATATGTAGAAACAACAGCAAAACTATCTAACGTTTTGTGTCGTATATATTAAAAAAAAAAAAAGGCATGCATGTTGAAAACAGATTCGTGCCCGTAGCTCGCGTGTTTACAGGCTAGTGCTCCGAGCTCATTTGTTAACTTTCTTTCGCAATATATTCTTTGCGTGTGTCACGTTCAGGTTCGCTTAAAGTTCCGTAGTCGTTTTTGAACGCCGATGTCAGCAGAATCAGGAGTAGTAGACCGCGAAAGCACTGCTTAAGAAAGGCCGTGCGGTCGAGGCACACATCCTCCCCGCATCCAACAGCCACCCCTCTGTGACTCCCATCGAGGGAGAGATAGACACAAACCTACGCTCGGACGACGACGACGACAGACGAGGCGGCAAACTGTTTCCCAACGACCGTATTATGCGGCGTCAGTTAAAAGTCAAGACCCCCCCCCCACTCTTCCTCCACCCTGGTGTCCGGCGACTCGTAACCCAGGCGAGACGGCGGGGATAGAAAGAAACACCAAAGTCACGAGATGCGACGCGGGCGATCCGTCTCCATTATGGCGCGAAAAATCCACTCCGCCCAGCCAGGCGCGCTGTATAGAGATAAAGAAGCGCGGGCATCCCACAACCGGCCGTGCTAGCCTGCCTGCCTTCCAGCCAGGCAGTACGATGGTCTCCGCCGCGCAGTGTTGATGTTTTTCGCGTTCTTTACTTTGTCCTTTTCTTGTTGCCTGCTCGATGACCGAACGCTGTCTGCCCCGAGGGTCTTCGCTCATGGTGCCAGGACAGCCGCCGCTCCGGCCTTCCACGCTCCATTGGCTAAACGTCGCTGCCTGTTGGACCGTGGGTGTGTGTGTACTGCGCTTTTCGTATATGCGGCCTTTGCGACCGGAGGCATTCGTACAACCCACCCCCGGAAGCGCCCGGTGGATTTGCTGACGGCGTCGACTTCCGCGGATGGGGCGTCGTCTGTTAATTGCCTGGAAGGCTCTCCTAATAGATCGCAGTATTGTGCTCGTTTATTATCTGTTTAACCGCATCGGGAGTGGGCCTCGGTGGATGGGTTTTCTTGCTGTACGTTCGGTGCGGCGACTAACGTGCGGCTGCGTTGCTGAAGTTTAGCACTTCTGGGAACTTGGACGCCGAATGTGAACATGTATCGTTAATTAACGCACTGCGGACTGTTGAAGCGTGGATAGCGATGAGAGCAACTATGATGCTGCGCTCAGGACTGGTTTCTGCATGGCTAGTACGCAGGATGTAAAGGTGACAATCATGGAGTGATAACGTTTCTTGAAGCGTTTCTTGGGTGCGTGTGCTGCCCAAAAAAGGAACACGCATATATTGCATCTATTCGAGAACGCTCCGAATACGGTGTCGCATGTAGGGAGAAAGGTCGCCGTTCAAAGCCACACACTCCCTTGCAACTGTCGCTCAGTATATATAGTACCGTAGCGCGCTTGAGGCTTGTCTGATAGCTTTGAGGCAGGCACCGAGCAGCATAATGACCTCTCTTCTAAGCGATTTCTCCGCCAAACCTGCTCTGTCACATCCCGACGACGGTCGTTTTTGTTCACGTGAGCGATAATCGCTGCAGTCCCACCAGCGTACGAAAAAGTGAACG
The DNA here is from genome assembly GCF_055824585.1 of Amblyomma mixtum. NCBI lineage: Eukaryota > Metazoa > Arthropoda > Arachnida > Ixodida > Ixodidae > Amblyomma > Amblyomma mixtum. Next base: position 43,590,576 of record NC_143018.1, read on the forward strand.
TCCGAAGAAGACATATGCAGCCGGGCACAGCTCACCACTCATGCATCCTGAATGATCTTGAACCCCAGGTCTGCGTCTAATATGCATTCCGCCATGAACTGTGAGAGAGAGGAGAAACTAGATGAAGGAGAGAGAGAGAGGTGACTGAAAGACGCGACCAACTCGTCGTCGCAGTTTGCGAGAAGAGCAGCCGGAACACTGTTGCACCTTCCCTCCCCTCTATCTTTCTTTCCTTCTCTCCTCAAGGTCCCCGTCTTCTCGTCTCTCTTCTTGCTTTTTTTTTTAACCTCTCTCTCTGTTCTGCCTTCGCCATCACGGAGGAGCCCAAACGACGCCGAGTTCCAGAGAAACGGGGCACATTAGCCGCCCATCGAGAGAGCGTCTTCGAGGCGGATCTGCTGGACTGATGACACTGCGGGACCATCCCTTGCCCCCTCCACTGACTTCGGAGGCGGGACGGGCTTCCCCGATGCGCGCGCTGTCGGTCGCTTGGAACGTGGCCCGCTCCTCCGTCAAGAGGACCTTACACGTCCTTTTTTCAAAGGACGGTCCGCTAAAACGCTCTCCGACGTCGGCTCCGTGCGGTCTACGCAACTGTCGGGTTGGATCGGCAAGCCCGTCTGGCCATCTCCGTCTCCTAGTGCTCCCCTTTTTAGAGATGCAAGTTGCATAAAGTGGGTGTCTTCCTGGCGGCAAAGAGAGTGCGGAGGGGGGGGGGGGGGGGGACACTCTTTCTAGGGACCACATGTGCGTCGACGTCATCCCCGCTTCTTTCTCTTGGCCGTCTCCGCGTGGTCTGCTCTTGCGACCAAGAATAAATAGCGCCGAAACAGAAAACATATAGAGGGAGAAGAGTGAGGGTGGTAGTTACGCAGAGAAGAGGGAGAGGAGGGTTTAAGGAGAAAGCGCGCGGTCATAGCGCGGGTTCTGCTGCCGCCGTGTTTGAGAGAAGGATGGGAGAACGGCTCCTCCATTAGGTGGGTCCAGCCAAGCAGCAACCGGAAGTTGGTGTTTGTATACCTTTGGATGTTTTGCTTCCTACCCTCACCCCCCTCCGCTCCTGCTTCCGGTGAATGTCCTCCTGTGAAGAACACGACGCTGCAGCTAGCGCCGTGAGCCCCAAGCTTTTCTCTTTTTTTCTTGTTTTTGTTTTAGAGACGAGTCTGCGTTTGTGAGTGGCCAAGAAAAGAGCCGCAGAGCTGCGTCAGGCGCATCGCTATCACAGCTGGCTATAATCTCGCGCGGCCGGTTTAAACGCCTTGTCATCCGTTTATAGTCTTTAGGCAGCTCCCGCGATTCGTCCCTTAAACGGCTGGTTATAAATGTAGCGTGAACGTATGCGGGGCATATACTCGTCGTCTACGGTCTAGGTCTAAATAAAGCCCCCTCGCTTCTGCGGGGTGCGTCACGTTGCAGGCTTTTTACCAGGAGCCGCTGCAGGGTCCTCCGTGCTTTGGTCGTGACGAATAGGATGTGTGCTTGAGTATGCACGTGGACTCAACCTATTTGGGAACGCGTTATTCGCGCAACTTTGCTGTCTTTCCAGAGAGTTGGGTGTAGGCGTAACTATGACTACGAGAAGCCATCGTTGTTGAGGGATTCTAGCTTGTCCTGTTGACTTTGTGCCGATCGAATGTGTGAAGGAGCTGGTGTGAAGCCAAGCTGTCTGTTGAGATGAGTCATCTGCTGCGTGGCTGTTTTTTCTTGATTAGTGCCCCTGTCGCTTCTGTGACACAGCAGCCTATGACCATGGAATTCGACGCGGTGGCTGTTCAGCACCATAATACGTCTTCCATGATGTAAGCCCGCTTACTACAATGAACGGGCACGGCGATTGCTTCGTTATAGCTATAGTTTCGTTAAAGGTCGTGTTGACCGAGCTTCCAAGAAGAATCGCCATTTCTTCGTTATATCCATTATTTCGTTATAGCGAGGTTTGACTCTGAAAGGGCCTCTAAAACAATCCCTCTCCGTAGAAGGGCGCCCCTGGTCCCAGACCGTAAATTTATCCTGGTTTTTCAAGCAAATGAAATACCTCTTCAGCGTTTCATCGTCCATTTTCAAGCTGTAGCTGTACAGGATCCTGTTTACATGTAATCGAAAGTCGTGACGTAAAGCCCCTGAGCTTTTGCGGTCACGGGGTACGGTGCGTTCTCACGGTCTATTCGAGTGAAGAATAGCTAAGTATGCGATTTTATTTTTTTTTTCTCCCGGAAACTCAGTGCGAAACACTGCCACGACTCCGCGTTCTTGGAACGACGAAGGCTCTAGTTCGCATCCCGAGGTTGCGTCACACTGACGTCATTCTCGGCTCACATTCCGGACATATACCCTCTGGTGGGAACGTTCGAAGCCGTCGTCACCACCGCAGCCCGATGCCCACGCCATATCAAATCTGTCCCCGGAGCCCATGCCCCTCTCGACAATGGACTGCCATTGCAGACGCGCTCGATGAACTGAGAGAGAAGAGATGCGGGGAAGGGGAAAGAGGGGGGGGGGGAGAGAGAAGGCGACATCAACAAGGATTATACCTGACACCTCCAGCGTCGACTGGCGTCACAGCAAGACACCAGTATCCCTCCTCCTCTGCGCTGCCTCTGGTTCTGTCACGCGCCTCTTTCCCCCTCGCCTGTTTCCCACGACGCCGTTTGCGAGGAATTGAGGCACCTGGAAAAGGTACGGAAGAGGCGACACGGCGCCGGCAATGGCGTCGTTGGTGGAGAGAGAGACAAAGGGACCGTGCATAGAACATCACGCCCGATTTGTCTTTCATTTCCTTTCTTTTTTCTCTTTCGCGCACGTCGTTCGTGAGAAACGCGGTGCTGCTTCATATGCGTCACCGCATGACGAGCATGTGACGCGGGTTTGTTTCTGTTATTTTGTCGGCTGTCGGCTCGGTGTCGCGTTTTCAGCACGCTAGTGTAGGGCGGACTTTGAGCATGGCGAAGCTCAAAAAGCCGTTCGGTGTACGTACAGTCGGGGACAAAAGTCTGCGGACCACGTGAGCCTGAAACGAGGCCGAGAGCTCTGCTATTAGCCGCTGGCTGGAGACCACACTTGTGGAAGTGAAAGTCAAAATTTCATCTCGACAAGTGTTCTCTCCAGCCGCTGGCTAATAATAGAGCTACCGGCTTCGTTTTGAGGAACACGTGGTCCGCAGACTTTTGTCCCCGACTCTACTATCGGGGGAAAAATTAAAAGACCACCCCCCCTCCAAGTCCCAGTCTAGACACCAGGAGCGTTTTGTCATGTGGCGCCCCCACGCTGAGTGGCATGGGTCGGAACTTCTGTCTTACTTTTACCCACTTTTTGTGGGCGCCTGCATCCAATATCTGTTCTTGTAAAAATCGGTTCTGCGCCTCTGTCTGGATGTGCTAATGTTTCTCCGGCAGCGAAACACACGAATTCAATGCTGAGAAAGCTGGATTGAAAAATTTTCCCGCCTCTCGCCTTAAACTCGTGCCGTCGTCTTAAGACCTAAAGGAACTCCGTGATTATCATAATGAAGAGAATGATTGTGTAGCCTAGACTCAGGGATCTGCACTGAAAAGGCCAGTATGGTTTGCGTTGTACAATATTCTTTTTTTTTTTCCCCCGTTTAGCATTGCGAATTTTGGGCTGGGAAGGGCTCCATTAGTGTGCTCAGTTTAGTACAGACTAGGAAAAAGAAAAGGGCTAACTGCGCAGAGCACACTGCTTCTAACAAAAACAAGCACACACTCTTGACTCCCGAACAATAACAACAAAAAAGATAATATAAACGATGAGATATTGCAATAGCGTATACATATCGCTTTCAGTTGACCTTTCGTTCGCATGCCCTTTTCTTCTTGTCTTTAGTTGTTTTTTTCAGCCACATAAACCGCGTTCATCCTCGCCGCCTCGATTTGAGATCCTTTTTTTGGCCCTCTCCCCGGTATCCGCTTCGCAAAAAAACTGAGCAGCAGCTCAAAAAGTGTGTGTGTGTGGGGGGGGGGGGGGGGGGGGGGGGGGAGAGGGGGGTGTTACGACTTTGACCTGTCTCCCCGCCGTGGGTTCATCCCCGGGTGAAAAGTGAAACTGGAGTCTTCGCGTAAGTCGCGAGTCAGCGTCTCTCGACTCCCGAAGATGACATCTGGTCGGTCTCCTCTTCTTGCGCGCTCAGGCGTTTCGGTGCACAGCGAGAGAAGAGGTCATCTCAGCCACGGCGGGATACGTGCTGGGAGGGGAGGGGGGGGGGGGGGGAAGCGTACGGCTGGCTCTAGAAGGCGACGTGACAAGGTCACGGGCCTCCTCTCAAGCGGGGTCATGGTGCGAGGCTCGGGAGGAATGGTTCGCCAGCGCGGATTTTCTTCTTAGACCTGCAGTGCTTGCACACGCTAACACGAACAAGATAGTCCAGTACTGAATCTATGGAACTGGAGATAGATAAGATGCCTGACTAAAAGTTTCGTCTTGGTGGTGTCGGCGTGGAGGGGGGGGAAGAGTGAACAGGACCCCACAAGTAAAAGCTTGACATGCATGAAAGATTTAGGATGCGCGTTGACTGTCGGCTATAGCGTTTTTTTTATGCGAAGCATACTACTTTAGCTACCACTTCAGCCCTTCACCGTGGTCATGCGCCTCCAAATCACGTGATACATGACGCCACACCACGTGATACGATGACGTCACGACAGTGGAGAAACGGGGGCCCACCTCGCGCCGTCGCTGTGGTTGTGCGCCTCCAAATCACGTGATAAATGACGTCACACCACGTGACACGATGACGTCACGACTGTGGAGAAACGGGGGCCCACCTCGCGCCGTCGCTGTGGTTGTGCGCCTCCAAATTACGCGACACGATGATGCTTCGCATTCTCCAGGCTTAACCAAGTTAAGCCTCAGCCATTTTTTTTTTTTCAGGAAGCACTTTCATACAATCTAGATAATCACATGATCAGACAAACTCTGTCCCCCAGCTCCAGAAAACTTAAAAAAGAAACGAAAGGCATGAACAGCAGTTGGAGTGCACAAACTTTATGAAAAATTGCGACAGACCATCGCGTAGCAATATTTATTCCCGATTGCCATATTCGAAAGTTCAACCACCTTATTCTCGTTTTTGCATTTGATTTATTTGTCTGTTGTTTTCCGGACTGCCCGGTTAACTTACGTGCGTTGGCTCACCGCCCTGACCTCGCGACGTTGTATTTTCGCCAGGCGTTCATTCCTCTGCACGAGCGGACTAAAAATGTACTTGTAGAAAGAGTACATAAAATAGCTCTACCCTCTCCTCCATGCTATCGCCCTCTGCACTCCTCGCTATCTTCTCCCTGCGCCTTTTATTTCCGCCTGCCGAAGCTCGGGTTCTTAGATAGCAATTACCGCGGCCGAAAACATCTTTTCCTGCCTTTTTTTTTCTATTTTTGTAATAATAAACCACTCCTACTACAGCGAAATTAAATTTAAAGGAAAATAGATGGGAAGCACAAGGCGGATGATAACGCTGTTGCTTGCGTAATGCTGCTTCGCAGCGTTCGAAGGAACTTCCACTTGTGTCCTCAGATTTTCTCCTCGTCGCAACTTCATGTTCAACATTCTTTTACAAAAATTTTAAATATTGAAAAATTGGAAGGTAGTGTTACCTAAATATTGAAGGTAATGATCCCTTGTTCCGATGTGTAGCAAAATGAAAGGGGATAATATCCTCCCTGCATTGCCATGCTACCAGGTTCGCGGGGATCGCCATACGCTATTGGCTGGAAGGGGTTAATCTGACGGGGAAAAGCCGTTTTTTTTCTTGAGTTGCATCAGACTGTAGTTCATAGTTCGCGCTCCCGACTGCAAACCGCTCGTGACGAAACAACGTAATAATGCATTTCAATACCGAACTTCCTCATTGATGCCACTACGACGCACTTATTGCGGATTATGTATGTTCTCTAAACAAGAATTGACGCTGATGTAACTCGCTACCTCCCCCCCCCCCCCCCCCCCCCCCCCCTCCCTCGTCACTCATTACCATTTTGAGTTTCATTTTATATAGTTCACAGCGCTGTCGAAGACACCAAGGGGCGACAGTCAGAGAGGTGGAAGGTTTCGTTAGTTTATTGAGCGAAGAAAACAGATTTTTAAAACAACGCTAAATTTCATCACGTTTTCTCATATTTATTTTTGCATTTCGTACACAAGAAATGCAGGGAACAGGGGCGAAAAAAAAAAGCTAACTAGGCTACATGATTCTGGCAACGAAGAAAGAGCTCAAAAAGGACAGTTTATGTCACCTCCGTTTGTCCCTCGCTAACCCCTTTTGTTCGCCTTCAAAACCAGTCTGAAACATCGTCTTTTCCTTCGTCGAGCGCCCCCTCGTGTAACAAAATTAAGCGTGCGTCATCTGATCGGAACGCTCGTCGCATGCGGGCAACAACAACGCGAGCCGTATATAAATCGAACCTCGTTATAACGAAATAATGGATATAACGAAGTAATGACGATACCCTTTGGAAGCTCGGTCAACACGGGCTGTAACGAAGCTGCGGCTATAACGAAGTAATCGCCGGGTCCCTTCAACTCCGTTATAACGGAGATTACTTCGTTAAAGCGAGGTTCAACTTACCAGCATAAGTCCTCTCGCACAACGTGTCTAGGTGTTCTCGCCTGTGGGCGCGCTCGCCATGGATTAATATACTCTTCCGCTCTTCCTCAATCCTGGTTCCTGCGTAATAAATGTGAAGTCCGTTATAATCATGCGCAACACTTTTTCATGACTACCCCCCCCCCCCCCCCCTCCCCATTTTTTCTTACCTAGCCACACTGCTCTGTTCGCCTAAGAACGCGTGCACGCCACAAAGAAGCTGAAGAGAAACTCGCTTTTGAGTCTGTCACGGTCAACGCGCCCTCGTAACCTTAGCGCGCGCACACACTCATTCCGCGCGCTGCTTTCTAGGGCAGGCTAATCCGGCGCGTCGAACCGCTCTTTATTCACGTAACGCGAGAACCCGTTGGTTGTTCGTTGCGTTGTTGCTGCTGCTCCCTCCTCTTCGCCGAGACTGGACCTTCCAGCTTCCCTCGTGCAAGCGCGTCTCGTAGAAGAGCGAGCTCGCGTCGTCCGCAGCGGAGCGAGCGGCCGTCTCGCTCTGTCGCCGGTCGCCGGCTCTGACTCTTTCTTTCCTCGTCCCTGACGACGAAGATGCTACTGGGCGAGCGCGTCCGGCTCTCTTTGCACGCGGTGGTCTCCCGTGTAGAAGCGTGCATTGCAGTGAGAGTTAAGTAAGGAGCAAGGTAATCATCGAGGCCAGAGCCGAGTTCGCCTGGACTGGCCGGTGCCGGTCTCTGTTGTTAACAATGTGGTTGTGACTCCTCCGGCGATACTACGATTGGCTTGCAATCGTGCGTCTGCAGCAATCGCTCAGGGGTGTATCGCGTGAAAATAAATAAATAAAAGTTTCCGATTGCGGCTCCAGGAACTTATTCTATAGTCGGATACAACTTAAGTCTGCAGTGAAGCTCCGCCCAAATTTAGCCTTCGCGCACAGAATTCATCCACGACAAAAAAGTAGTCCGTTGCTTAAAAGTTTCTTGTTAATTGAACAAGAAGCTTATCAAAATAAAAAAATTATGAGCGCTGGAATTTTGATACTTGCATTGTTTGATATAGTCAGACGTTAAAAAGCTGATTTCGTTTACAGTTGCGATTGGCCAGCGGAGTAATACAAGACGCCGCGGAGCGCGGCCCAGTGTTAGCAACTGCTGTTTTTTTAAGTTGTATCCTACTATAGAGGGCCCATTTTATTTTGGCAATGCATATTTTGAAGTTTGCTGGCCGATAAAAAAGGAAAAAAAAGAAACTTTGTCCGATTTGTAGAATCCATTTCTTGAACTGTCTTAGTCGACTAAAGTGGGATACAGTGTGGTTTTCCCGTAGCAAATTTGTCCAACAGCGCTCAAAGGGGGTGGAAGGGCGGATGGCTGGCTTGACGCTATCAAGAGCCGTGCAACACCCCACCTCCCCTCACCACCTATCCTTTCCCGCCCTTGTACAGCACTTCTCTTGTCTTGGGCTTGTACCCTTTCTTCTCCACGTCTTGTTACATATAGAGTTTCTGGAAGAGCAACAAGAACAAAAAAGAGAGAAGCAAGCGTTCTGGTGCGAACAACCAAGCGGATTCGACCCCCTTTGCTTACGTAGCTGCCGCCACCCCCGAGCCGAAAGCTTTCCACTTCGCTGCACCGTTCCAGTGAGACAGGCTGCAAAAGCGTTCTCCGTGATCCTTCTTCGGCGCCTCTCGAGCGTGGTGTTGATGGTGGCTGAGTAGCCCACTGCCGTTGCCTCTGCCTCGCATACACTGTTGGGGTCTTCGTTCGTCCAGGGTTAATTTTTGTTTGGACGACCTGGAAGAGGGAGATGAGAACGTGCGCGCTTCGTAGCTGCGTCCTCTCGGAGCGTCGATCCGTCAAGCCCTGGCAGGTGTACGAAAGGCGCTGTGAACGCCTCCCCATGACTTTATTCCGACGGTAGGGGGTGAGGGAGTGAGTTTACTCTACGCTTCGTTAGGCTCTCCTTCCAGCGCGCGTTGTGCGAACTTGCTTGCTATCATGCAGAAGAGGCACAGTGGGTGTTAGCCGAAGAAACCTCTCTCTCTCTCTCTCTCTCTCTCTCTCTCTCTATATATATATATATATATATATATATATAGAGAGAGAGAGAGAGAGAGAGATATTTGTAATATTTTTTTATTGTATTATTTTTCGCCTAGCAACCATTGTGCCTCTTCCAGGATAGCAAGCAAGTACACACACACACACACGCACACGCACACACACACGCACACACACGCGCGTTTCCGATGGGCTGGCGAGATCGACCTGCTAACCCTGAAAGCCGGTGATGCGGATGAAGGCAGTGGGTTGACATGACGTGCGGAGACGAAGGAATGAAGGATTGGTTTGGCAGGCACGGAAAAGGGGAGCAAGATGGTGATGGTACCGTGGGAATTTGCGTGAGTCTGAAACTGCCATCATGGATGTTACTCGAGTCGCCCTGTAATCTGCGCGATGTGGCGCTCTTTGTCTTTGTTCTTAGTATACGGACTACAGAGGTCGCTCACTTTAGCGCGGGGTGAATAGGGACTGCAAACCTCTATAGCTCCTGAATTAACTGCATTCGTTTGCGAACTGCGCGATATCAGACCGGACGAATTTCAAGCTGACAAATGACCTCTGTCGTTAGCGTGTTGAGTCTGTGTCTGTACTGTCTCAAGACGTGCGGTAATTGATTGATCGTCATTGACAGCGATGCAGCGGTAGGAGTTGATGGCAGTCCACGGCAGACATGGATATCCAACTAGACGTGTGCCAGCCATTCACAGAGCTCACAAGTGTGTGGAAGAAGACTTGGGATGGTGGCGCAAGATCTGAGGCGCTTTAAGCATAGCTGCGCTTTGTTCTGTATTTTTTTTTAAAGAGCGCTTCGAGCGAGAGAAGACTGTAGTTCCCACTCTCAGCCCTGGGTTGTTCGACACGCAGGCGCGTGTCCTATACCGCACCTTTAAAGGGCCACTGACCAGGGTCCGGACATTTTTGAAAAACAAGCCCACTGCATAGATGAGGCATCGAAGATAACCTCTGCAAAATACTAGAGCCATGCGCGCCCCGAAAAGCTGCGAAAATTCAAATCAAAGCCCGTTCGTTCTTTCCTTCCTTCAAAAACGGGCCCCGCCCACTACTCTGCACCCCGCTGACGTCAAGGGTGGCTACTTTCGCTAAAGGCACTCCATTGGTGCATCGTTCTGACTGACGGGAGAAGGTTGGGCGTAGCCTTGGCGTCGCGTCGTCTGCACAAGGCTTTCCGCAGCGCCTTCTGTTCTGGCTCATGCCTCCAAACCCGCATGAAGGAAAAAAAAAAAAAAACTGCGGAGGGAGCGTGCGGCGACAGCCTTGAACCCTTGCCATAAAAAGTAAAAAATAGTAAAACTGAGGGAGTTGGTTCGCCCCCCCCCCCTCCCCCCCCCGCCGTGATCACGTCACGAGAAGCTCTGCGTGCGCGCTCCCTTCTCAGTTTCTTTTCTTCTATGCGAGCCCCCCAAAACAAGGTTTTAATTAGTAGTGCAGCAGAGCCTTTCCCTCGCTCGTCCACTTGAGCGCTCCGCATAGACACCGCTTATCCTCCATGCATCTTGCGTACGCCCTGACTCCAATGAACGACATGGGCTTCGGAGCGGAGAAGACACAAACACACAGAACACTAACACACATGAAGAAAAGCAAACGGGCGGTTGCCGGGTCCGCACTTCGCCGTGTGTTTCGAACAGAAACGACTTCCGCCCATCCGCTCGTGAAACGGTGGGGAGGCCTAAAAAAAAAATGAAAAGGTGGCTCGCTAACTGGGAATGACAAACAGATGTATGAAAGGGTGCGCTCGCTAACAAGTCTAGGTGGTCGAGCCGATCGCGCCTCTCGATCGTTCAGTGTGCGGAGAAAATGCGACGACGCTGTTTCAGCCCCAGCAGCAAAAACCAAGAAAAGAATTCTATTGAAGGCGGGGCCATGACGTAGCCCCGTGACGCACTCCACAGACACCACGCCTCCGGCTTACGTCGGAGAAGGAAGGGGTGATTTTGCCTTGCCGAGCCTACTCGACGAGGAGCGGGAGAGAAGAATTTCGAGGAGGGAATGGAAGGAGAGGAGGCTCGCTGAAAGAGAGGTAGAGAGTGTCTGCTGAGCTGGGGTGGTCCGTGGCCCTTTAAAGAAAGCACCCATAACAGACAAACGCTTTGTAATCTCAGAATCAGCAGCGCCATCCAGCAGCCAATTGTCATTCCGCACCGCTGCCCACATGCGCACAGTCTCTCAACCCCTAACTGGTAATCGCTTGCCTGGAGAAGTAGTTGCTATCAGGGCTTTTGTTATCGCAATCTTTGATGGTGCATTTTGTTACCCGCTCAAATAGAGGGGATGCTAGCGCTTATCCTCTATTTTTTTTCTTTTTCTTCTCATATCGATGCGTGTGTGTGGGCGTCTGCCTCAGACAGGGGCCCAAATACCAGTGCCGGGTTGCCCGATTCGCCGGAGAAGAAAGTCCCAGAGTGTACCCTCCCTCCCTCCATCGTCATCAGGAGAAAGGAATGGAGGATGAAGGCGGGGGAGGATGCAGCTGTGAGAGTCTCTGCAGTGGCGGACTCTTTTGAGCTCCACTTTGCGTGCCTGATAAGAGCACAATGTATCTTTTGATCGTTCTAAAACTCTCCAGTTCGGCTCCCCGTCCATCAGCGCCCTCCGCAGCCTTCCATCCTCCTCCTCCCCCCCCCCCCCCTCGGCCCGTCTCTTTAAAAGGGGAGCCGCTGGAAGACGGTCGCCTCTCTTTTGTGGCCGCACAAGTGACCTTGAAAACTCGGAGAAAAGAAAGTATGCATCTCCCCTCCGGCCCCGGTTGCCTGCGCTTTCCTCCTCTCCCACCTTTTTCCTTGTTTAGGTTTTTTTTTTTTATTCATTTCTGAAGAGCGCATTGGTGTAAGCTCGCGCTGTGTGCAGTCCTCGGCCTCTACCTTAGCCCCCACTTGTTAATCTGCCGCCTCTTCTGTGTGATGGGAGGAATTCTTTTCGTCTCGGCGCAGAGCAGGGGAGGGGAGACTGTTCCGCGTTCCGCGGTGGATTACGTCATGTTGCGCCGTCGTCCCGTCACGGCTTAACGGCAGCTGGTATACCGTTTCAATAACGAGAGTCACAGGGTGGGAGGATCTCCACAAAAGAAGGAATGGATGTATTGTCGGCGATCGACAGCCATGTTATATAGTGTAAGAGCAGGCATGGAACCTTGATGGATTATCGCGCGAGCAGGGACGAATTGCGGTAGTCTTCGTGTTTAGAGAAAGGCCAACTGCGGGGTTTTTTCTGCCTTCTCCGATTTTACTCAAACTTTTACGGTGCGTTCGCCGCAGTTTTCTGGCCCTGTGTACCGAATTTCGCAGCGATGCGGCGTTTTGTTGCTGCGGAAACGAAATTTACAATTTCCTATTTCGTGGCCTACGTCGGGGAAATTTCCGCGGGCAACCTTGCGGGTGTGACGTCACTGGACACACGGCCGCCAATATTCACTGTGCGTTTGCTGAAGGGCAAAATTTCGAATTGGCTTTTAGGTCATATCAGCAAAATAATGACCCAAGCTCTCATTCACAGTCGCCGGCTTCGCCAGTCAACGCGTTTTGTGACAGTATCCGTGACGCCATCGTCTAGCCGAAACCCAATTTTTCCTGGTTTTTGTTCTTTTTGAATAATTCTACTTGGTATTTCGAAAAACGATTTTTTTGTGCGCTGTAAGTCTGTTGTGAAGTACAGCAACTACTTCGCACTGTAGCTGTGCTGGAGGTTCGCGCGCAAGTATTTCTATGCCACAGAAATATCTCGGGATAAATTTTGCAGTAAAGAGAGCAGTTTTCCTTTTTCAAATAAGCCGGGATTCACCCACAAGAAAGAGAAAAGTTTAGATGCAGAGCCCGCTTTCTTTTTCTTACTCCTTGACAGCCTGCGCAATTAGTGGTTTCTGTATGTCAGGCCAACACTGATAGATAGCCAGCAATGTCAATTTATGGACTGATATCAAAGGTGGGGTTGACCAGCAATGGTCCGAAGTCATTAGACGAACTAGAGTTATGGTTTAGGTTTCGGTTTGGACTTGCTGGCTTGCTTGCATAGCATATCATCATGAGAGGGATGTTAAAAATGCCCGGCGTTAGACAGACAGGTTACGGTGACCTGAATGTCCGGAATATCTCCATCTAGCCGGATGTTCTACTTCAATCCGTACTCCAGAGTAACCTTCAGCCAAACATTGCCAAACAGACAAACAAATAGAATGCGCAATCCTGGACATGTATGAAAGCTTGTTTCGCGCCGAAGGCGCTAAGAACGTGTCATTTGTAACGCCATCCGACACTGCCTTCGCCTCATCTTTTTCGCCGCGGATGCTGCTTCCCGGCCCAGTTGCGCCAAGAGGGGGTGTGTCAGGCTGGCGGCCTGAGGGCAAGCCCTTTTCTTGTCGGCTTGCCGCAGCGGGATTGGATTTTGTTTTGACTCTGGCTTCGCCGCTGGCTTGTTGTCGCGTGTTTATGCATTCCATGCGTGCCCACGCTGCGGTCGTCTTTTGAAAAAAAAAAAAAAAAAGTCAATGAAAAGTGGTGCCGCTCCCAGCTGCGCCCATAAAGAGAACACTTTGCTCCTTATGAATAGCTCCTAAGCCGCTTAGGCAAGAGTTGACGAGGCGCGCACAAACGCGTGTGACACCGACCCGAGGGTGTGTGTGTGTGTGTGGGGGGGGGGGTGTAATTAGGAACAGGACCTTGTTATGATTAGCGACCCCGCTGCCTTAAGTCTTCCCGGTCGAGTGTCACTACTCTTCTTCCTTATACTGTATACGGTGACTCTCTGATACGGTTTGTTCACGACCGCGCAGTGTGAACCGCGTTCGCCTTGAGCCCCCCCCCCCCCCCCCCCCCCCCCCCCCCCCCTTAACATGCGTTTGTTTGTTTTTACTGTGTCAGAGTTCAAGGCGCATATTAGCCTAGTTATACTAACTACCCCGCATGTTAGGCATGCCTCACTTACAGCAAACGTTGACTACTCCTCCTTTCTAGACGTTCCTATGCCATTCGTTCAAGAGCACGGTACTCCAACCGAGCCTTTTCCTTGATCCTGGATCTGCTTATTATTACTACTATTTCATCCTCCTGTGTTAGGACCAAAGCTTGTATTAGCCTAGTTATGCTAACTGGCGCAGTGTTATTATTAGGCACAACTCTCGTGCCATCAGAGCTTGGCTCTTTTTTCTAGAGATTACGACACGGTTCGTTTGCGATCATCCACCTCGTATGAATAGCGGCCTGCCTGCGGTTAGCCTTCGGGCTGCGGCCGAACTTTTTTCCTCTACGTTAGAAGCAAGGCACGTATTAGCCTAGATACGGTGTTAAACCTGTTGTTATGCTAGCAGTTTCTTCCACGTATAACCATCTTGGGTCGCCACGCACTCTGCTATTTTTTTTTTCCAACTAGCGCCATCTATGCGCATATTCATGAACGTTCGAAATAAACCAGCTATATTTTCTAGGCTTTGAGCTGGATGCACTCTCTACATTGCTTCATCCTTTTTATTCCTTGTTTTCTCCTCTCATAACGTGCAGCGTGCATATTATACTCGGCGCCCTTCAGCGCGTTACTATTATTAATGGTAGCCGCGTCCACCATAAATCATTCTGCTTAGGCGTCGGGCTACGCTCTTTTTTTTTTTCTGCAATCCGATGCGTTCGGTCACGAAAACCGCTATATACTGGGAGCTTCCTTGCTTGGCGCTCAGACTTCAGGGTCTTCCTTCTTTTTTTTTTTTTTTTTGGGGGGGGGGGGGGGTACACATTAGTCTAGCTATCAACGGACTATAGAGAGTCGGTGAAATTATAAATGGCTCCTACCAAGGCATCCGCACCCTTTTACCAGAAAGCTTATTTCGTCCTCGTGGCTTCAGCTTTAACCAAGGTTCTTATCCAACGCTTACTGTGAAGGCGTTGAGAAACTAAATGGAAGTTCCCCCGCACAGGTTCGTATCCTGTCGACTGCGCCAGTTGGGAGGGTGTTGCGAGAGATTAAGGCTTAGGAAAGGCTAGGCGGAGCCTGAGCGAGACGTTCGTCATTGAATACGGATCACGTGATAATATGGACAACTTTATTAGAAGAGTCATGGTATCCCACTATACACGTAAACTGCGTGCGCTCAACGAACACTTATGCACACACTGCATGACACTGAACTACACTAGGCTTGGCTTCGGGGGCTGTTGTGAGTAGTAGGTGGCGCTACTGTTCAGTCCATCGCTCACGTTACAAGGCCGCTTTCTGCGAGGTTGGGGAGGCACTTGTCACTGTCACATGGCCGCCATACTTATGAGGTGCGGGAAGAGACCTTACCTTCCGTCTCATTTTACTATCTGTCACACAGATAGAACGCCCAGACTTGCAGCTTGGACGTCCGTGTTCCGTAAATGTGTCTTCGCCACGCAACGCGATGGTATGAGAAGAAAGCGCACCCTACGAAAAATCAAGAGTCTGTGAAAGATTAGTGACATGCCCTGGTGAAAGCTAGTGAGGTTTTGGAATGGACAGAGGAGGGAAGAAGGTGTGAACATACACATTTCATGCAGACCTCTGGACTGCTGTTCGAACTGTACGCGAAAAGTAACGTCTAATGATTCGTTAGCCTACTCGAAGCGCTTTCGGTGAAGCCGAAAGAAGCGAATTTAGAACTATGTGAACTGATACGGCTGACTGCA
The DNA here is from genome assembly GCF_055824585.1 of Amblyomma mixtum. Lineage (NCBI taxonomy): Eukaryota > Metazoa > Arthropoda > Arachnida > Ixodida > Ixodidae > Amblyomma > Amblyomma mixtum. The sequence goes on from NC_143018.1 coordinate 43,605,848, forward strand.
CTCTTTCTTCAGTGTGATCTTCCTCACGGAGCACAGCTGACTGTCGTGTGCGATTACGCGGTTGAGAGAGGCAGCTGTTTACAGTGGAACGGCACTGCCTGCTCCGAGGCAACGGCTTCCATTCCTACCCCCTCGCGATGGTCCGGACATTCGGTCGCGAATGCGGAGACGAGATCTGATAAGCGCGAAGATAAGTCGTTTGGGTAATAACCCCTAGAGAGCACAGTACGCGCATTCGTCGGCCAGGCCCGCACGCTACGCGACCGCTTCTCTCAGCCTCCCTCCGACGCGCAGGAAACGCGGGAGAGATAAAAACACAGAATGTCGCGAGCAGAGCAGCGGGGGTCACGGTTGACATGTTACGGACGCCGTTCCGGCCTCTCGTCCCCCTTCCGTCAAACCGTGAATCATTTCCTCAAGACATTCCGTCGAAACACCCGGCCCTGCTCTGTCGACGTCGCCCAGGATCGCCTAGCACGTCGCAACAGAACGGTGCAGCGCTGGGAAGGCCGCAGTGTAGCGTGTTACGCAGTCGGGGCGCCCATTCATTCCCGTAGCGGCAGCGTCTGATTGGTTGGAGGATTGGCTGATAAACCGCAGTGATTGTCACACATGCAGCCACCCATTAACCAATTCAGCAAGAGACAACATCGCGCCCAAGAAACTCTCATTGCTTGTTTACAATGATGATTGTTTATGGATAGCTCTGGCGAAGTTTATGTCGTAAGGGTGGTGAGCTAAAAGCTTAATTAAGAAGGACACTATTCCGGGATCACGTGAATCCCCTTTTGACCAACGAGGATTGGGCATTTCGCCGCGTTCCTCAGCTTCCGGCCAATCAGAATTGACCATCTGCGGTACTCCCATTTATAAGTTATAACTTGTTTGTGCGTGGGCTCTATCTTATTGGAAGATACAGGTTGTGAGGTGGGGGCGAGGGGGGGGGGGGGGGGGCGGAAGATTTGGGCAGATATCGCTGTCATTTGCTCCCGAGAAAGTGAGAGCAACAGAGAAAAAAATCTCGCCGAAGCTCCTTCAGATTCCTCAGCGCCCAGGCTCGCAGACTACCAGCTTTACCTTTTACGGAACAGCCACGGGATGTTGCTTCTTAAAGTGTGTCAAACTCTTTCCCCACTCTTCCAGACTTCAATCTTGCATGCAGCACTGGCTATTGCGTTTCTGCCTATAAGCCCATCCCCAAAGCCGGTGATCCCCAGTTCAAACCCCAGTACCACCGGGTACCCATCAATAGTAAGTACGGGTAAACACCGGTAGTATAATTGGTTCAAGCTTTGCCCTGCTTTATGCTTGGCTTCTTTGGGGTGAAATACTTGGATAATTTTGTCTTTGACCCCACCTTTTATACAAGTTCACTTAAACCGTCCAACCGCAAGCCGTATTTACCAATTAACAGGCTCGAAAATCGCCGTCACAGCCTCGCAGCTTCCCCAAGACTGCACGGTTTTCTAGTGTAATAAGGGCGCGGGTGTAGTAGGGTGTTGCCGGAAAGCAGAGAAAACACGCGGCCGTCTCTTTGAACTGGAGCGAACCGGCGGGATGCCTGCGTAGTACTACGCCGCGGCAAGACGACCAAAGGGTCATCACGCATGCCACCCTCCGAAAGACAGATATACGTAATCATTCTCTCTCTTTCCCGGCGCGATCTCGGCGAGGAATCCCTGGAATGCGTCCGCACCACGAAGGGAAAACAACATGTTGCAAGCCGGATCGCATTCGTTCGTCCGTGTTGTGCTCGGCGTGTCACGTGACCTTTTTTTTTTTACTTTTTCTCAGCCGTAAGTCGGTTTCATGCGGCTGCTTCCAGACATGTCTGACCCATCTGCTATCTGTCGCTCGCGTCTGTCAAGGCGTTAAAGGTGCACTGAAGAGGAATCTGAACTCGTCTTTTTACCGCGGGAACTCAATCTGCACGTTCCGAGCATTCTTAGAAACTTCGATTTATTGCCCTGCGTGGCTGATTTTCCTAATTAAATCAAATTAACGTCCGGCTCCCGCCTTTTTTTTTTTAATTCTCCCTCGTACGGTGGGCGGAGTCGACCAACGCGTGGAGTGCCTTGCAGCCAGCTTCGTGGAGGCTTTGCTTTTGCTTTATTTTGTTTTTTAGGTTTCCGTGAATAAATAGTTTCATTCGCAGATAATATAGCCGCAAAATAAGCCCGCAGAAATAAAAATACGCGCGGACTATTTGCTTCTACGGACTACTACGTATTACTCCGCCGATGGCAGAGCGGCAAGCCGCCACGGAGCTGGGCACAGCTGGCTGCAAGGCACTCCACGCGTTGGTCGACTCCGCCCACCGTACGAGGGAGAATTAAAAAAAAAAAAAAAAGGCAGGAGCCGGACGTTAATTCGATTTAATTAGGAAAATCAGCCACACAGGACAATAAATCGAAGTTTCTAAGAATGCTCGGAACGTGTAGATTGAGTTCCCGCGGCAAGAAGACGAGTTCAGATTCCTCTCAGTGCACCTTTAATGCGTTTCGGGCCTCCGTGCCGTTTTGGGTGAGGCGAGCTGCTTTTACG